>NC_092158.1:5758695-5891195 GCF_045791955.1 Oncorhynchus clarkii lewisi | reverse complement strand
TTCTGGATGGTAGCGGGGTGAACAGGCAGTGGTTGTTGTCCTTGATGATCTTTTTTTGGCCTTCTTGTGACATCTTAGATGTAAGGTCTCCTTTTTAGGGGACCTGCGTGGTTCTGGTACCGGTTCTGACCGACCTTTCGGCTTATAAATCGATCTGTAGACACCGTAAATAGAAATTACTTGCATTGAGGGATAGCCCTGGTTCCTGCAGACACATTATTCACACCATGTGTGATGTAGGATGTGAAATCTGACACCACTTGAAGCTGGGTTGTCCTTCCAACCATTTCATTCGCTCTTCCGACTGTCCATCAACTCCTGGCTGACCCCTACATAACAGCCACGGGGACAAGCCTGCAACCGTCACATCGTAGCGCACCAAGAAAGAGTGGTTTGATCACGGTAGTACATTCAGAGATCGATTAATAGGCGTTCATCTAAAATAATTATTAGATTTTAAAGGAAAAACACTTCCTGTTTGTCATAGACGGACAAGAGATTAGCATGAAATGAAAGGTGAGATCCTAACGAGTCCAGGAAGCCATGTTTATGGCCCCCTCATAATAAATAATTACTTTTGGGGATTACTTAGATTACATTTTCTGTTACATTTAGTTACATTTAACGGGTTAATAGTTACTTAGATTACATTTTCTGTTACATTTAGTTACATTTAACGGGTTAATAGTTACTTAGATTACATTTTCTGTTACATTTAGTGAGATCCTAACGAGTCCAGGAAGCCAAGTCACAGCGATGGTTACTAGTTAATGTTTATGGCCCTCTCATAATAAATCATTACTTTTGGGGATTACTTAGATTACATTTTCGATTACATTTAGTTACATTTAACTAGTTAACATTTACTTAGATTACATTTTCTGTTACATTTAACGGGTTAATAGCTACTTAGATTACATTTTCTATTACATTTAGTTACATTTAACGGGTTAATAGTTACTTAGATTACATTTTCTGTTACATTTAGTTACATTTAACAGGTTAATAGTTACTTAGATTACATTTTCTATTACATTTAGTTACATTTAACGGGTTAATAGTTACTTAGATTACATTTTCTGTTACATTTAGTTACATTTAACGGGTTAATAGTTACTTAGTTTACATTTTCTATTACATTTAGTTACATTTAACGGGTTAATAGTTACTTAGATTCCATTTTCTATTACATTTAGTTACATTTAACGGGTTAATAGTTACTTAGATTACATTTTCTGTTACATTTAGTTACATTTAACGGGTTAATAGTTACTTAGATTACATTTTCTATTACATTTAGTTACATTTAACGGGTTAATAGTTACTTAGATTACATTTTCTATTACATTTAGTTACATTTAACGGGTTAATAGTTACTTAGATTACATTTTCTATTACATTTAGTTACATTTAACTAGTTAACAGTTACTTAGATTACATTTTCTGTTACATTTAGTTACATTTAACGGGTTAATAGTTACTTAGATTACATTTTCTATTACATTTAGTTACATTTAACGGGTTAACAGTTACTTAGATTACATTTTCTATTACATTTAGTTACATTTAACTAGTTAACAGTTACTTAGATTACATTTTCTATTACATTTAGTTACATTTAACGGGTTAATAGTTACTTAGATTACATTTTCTATTACATTTAGTTACATTTAACGGGTTAATAGTTACTTAGAGCGCTGTCAATGGGGGTTGTTGATCATAGCTAGACAACCATTTAAGGTCTTGCCAAAGATTTCCATGCTGATTTAATTCAGAACTGTAACTAGGACACTCAGGAACATTCACTGTCTTCTTGGTAAACAACTCCCGTGTAGATTTGGCCTTGCGTTTTAGGTTATTGTCCTGCTGAAAGGTGAATTCATCTCCCAGTGTCTGGTAGACAGCAGACTGAACCAGGCCTTCCTCTAGGATTTTGCCTGCGCTTGGCTCCATTCCATTTATTTTTTATCCTAAAAACTCCTCAGTTCTTAAGGATTACATCCACCACTATGCTTGGAAATATGGAGAGTGGTACTCAGTAATGTGTTGTATTGCATTTGCCCCAAACATAACACTTTGTATTCAGGACAAAAAGTGAATTGCTTTGCCTCATTTTTTGCAGCATTACTTTAGTACCTTGTTGCAAACAGGATGCTTGTTTTGGAATATTAGTATTCTGTACAGGCTTCCTTCTTTTCACTCTGTCATTTAGGTTAGTATTGTGGAGTAACTGCGATGTTGTTGATCCATCCTTAGTTTTCTCCTATCACAGCCATTATTATGTGACTTGTTTAAAGCACATTTTTACTCCTGAACTTATTTAGGCTCCTTACCATAAACAAAGGGGGTTGAATACTTATTGACTCAAGGCCATTTCAGCTTTAAATTTTTTTTTGAAAATGAATTTGTAAAAAATGTTGAAAAATAACAAACATAATTCCACTTTGACATTATGGGGTGTTTAGGCCAGTAACAAAACAAAAACAAATCTAAATTGAATCCATTTTAAATTCAGGCTGTAACACAACAACATATGGAAAAAGTCAAGGGGTTAGCATACATCAGCACATTTTACTGTTATATTGATGGGGATGTGTACAGACAAGTGTTTTATGTGATTTACAGTAGAGACATATAATTTAACTGTAAACCTTTTAATGTGTCTTAAACACAACCAGTCATGTTTTTTTTAAAGAAATCTGATTGGTTAAACACATCCCTTCAGAGAAATGAGGTTAAATCAGTTACCTAGGAACACGTTTGTGTACTCCAAGATGAGTCCGCTATCTGAACTGACACGTGTCATTTGAAAGGAAAGGGTCATCTATTAAAACACCAACAGTGTAATGGCATTCAGCCTACACAGTGGTGTGTATTCATGCATACCAAGGGATGCCAGGCTCAAATAATACACTATATATACAAAAATATGTGGACACCCCTTCAAATTAGTAGATTCAGCTTCCCTCCCCCCAATTATTATTTTTTTAACAACAAGGCACTGCATCTCTTTGAAAATGTCCTTCCGTGACCAACTTAATTTAGAATTAGAATGGGAATTCAACCCTGGCTTAAACCTCTTAAAGATATTGGTTCCCAATTGGGACTCAACCCTCCCACGTTCAGCTGAAACGGTGGCGCATGGAACGCAAAAATATTCTTAGAAATATTTAACCTCCACACATTAACAAGTCCAATAGCTCAAATGAAAGATAAACACCTTGTTCATCTAGCCAGCAAGATTGATTTCAAGATCAGATTTCTAAAATGTTTTATGACGAAAACATAGTACATATTTATGTCAAACCACCACCAGACACAGCTCATTTGAATAGCCAAAACATGCTATCAACAAAACGCAGGATTAAAAAATAAATCATTCACTAACCTTTTGAAAATCTTCATCAGATGACAGTAATAGGACATGTTACACAGTACATTTTTTTTTTTCAATAATATGCCATTTATATCCATAAATGTCCATTTACATTGAGTTCATGGTCAGAAATTACTCAAAAATGTCCGCAGGAAATCTAGGTAGCGCGGCAAGATAACGTAAATAGACATCATAAACTTTGACTAAATATACATGTTCTACATATAGTTAGAAAGATACACTGCTTCTTTATGCAACCGCTTTGTTACATTTATTTTTAACGTTACAGAAATCGCACACTATTCAATATGCTGAGACGGCGCTCAGATACAAGCTACGTTTCTCCGTAATGTTGGAGTCAACAGAAACACAGATTTAAGCATAAATATCCCTTTACCTTCGATGGTCTTCGTTCAGAATGTTGTGGAAGGCTTCATACTTACCCAATACATCGTTTGGTTTCAAGTCTTGCGTCTTTGTATTAGCTACTGCTAATAACATCAGCTGAAATGCACCAAAAATGTCCTCTGGTCCGGAAAAGTTGCGCATCAAAACTTCAAAATTACATATTATATGTCGACTAAACAGGTCAAACTAAGTGCAGAAGCAAGCTTTATGATGTTTTTAACACACAAAACAAATTTCAATTCAATCGGTCATCGTCTGTCCTTCTCTTGAGTGCTGGAACAAAGGAATGGCTGGGACCAATTCGCGCCACAACGCACAACATATTTTCTCATGGCACGCACTAATTTCACTCCCATAGGGCCAATTCTCGCGGGATTTGAACGATTAAAAGCTCTACTGAATGAGGACATCTAGTGGAAGACATAGAAAGTCTCCCCAGAATCATAACTGGTTGGGAAGGGTGGGGGCGATGACGTCAAATTTGCTCCAACTTTCATGACCACAAAAACTAGTTTGGAAGAATGCCTGCCCTGTGAGTTCTGCTATACTTACAGACACAATTCCAACGGTTTAAGAAGCTTTAGAGTGTTTTCTATCCAATAATAATTATTATATGCATATATTAGCAATTTTTGACAGATTTTTTTTTCAGTTTACTAGGGGTACCCAATCCCTCCAAAGGGGGCATATGTCTGCCATATCTTTAACAGGTTTCTTAACCACCATTTCCTCAGCTCATAAGTAGTGTCCATCCTCCATCCATCGTGTAAATAACAGTAAATTAAACCGTGGGAAGAAAGAATCCCCAGAACTCCCAGTCAAGATGCTCTTGTTATCTGTTGCGAGGCCAGCAGTAGGAGCCCCAGCCTGGGATAAGGAGAGAGGCTAATTGTGGTGCATGACTCCCAGCTCGGGTTCTTTCTCTGTAGTGGTAATGTTATGTAAGTAAGCATTTCTCTCTTAGTCTACACTTGTTGTTTACCAACCATGTGACAAATAACATTTGATTTGATTTGATTTGTATGTGTCCAACTACAGAGAACCACAGTCCCAAATAGCACCTTATTGCCTATGTAATGCACTACTATGGACACTGGTCTAAAGTAGTGCACTATATAGGGAATAGGTTTCCATAGGGTTCTGGTCTAAAGTAGTGCACTATATAGGGAATAGGGTTCCATAGGGCTCTGGTCTAAAGTAGTGCACTATATAGGGAATAGGGTTCCATAGGGTTCTGGTCTAAAGTAGTGCACTATATAGGGAATAGGGTTCCATTGGGGACCCAGAACAGTGATTCTCTGTAGTGAGGGAGCGTGCAGTTCCAGTGACAGCAGCCCAACCTCTTTGGCTTTGATTCCCAATTAAGGAGCCAGCCCCTGGGGACAAGGTAGAAAAAGAGAAGAGAGGGACTCTTGATACTAACACTCCGTGCTCTGTGACACACAGGCTGTATCCCAAATGGCACCTGATTCCCTATGTAGCACACTACTACTTTATTTAACTAGACAAGTCTAATCCAATCAAATCAAAGTTTATTTGTCACGTGCGCTGAATACAACCGGTGTAGACCTTACAGTGAAATGCTGATTACAACCGGTGTAGTAGACCTTACAGTGAAATGCTGAATACAACAGGTGTAGTAGACCTTACAGTGAAATGCTGAATACAACAGGTGTAGTAGACCTTACAGTGAAATGCTGAATACAACAGGTGTAGTAGACCTCACAGTGAAATGCTGACTACAACAGGTGTAGTAGACCTCACAGTGAAATGCTGAATACAACAGGTGTAGGTAGACCTTACAGTGAAATGCTGCATACAACAGGTGTAGTAGACCTTACAGTGAAATGCTGAATACAACAGGTGTTGGTAGACCTTACAGTGAAATGCTGAATACAACAGGTGTAGTAGACCTCACAGTGAAATGCTGAATACAACAGGTGTAGTAGACCTTACAGTGAAATGCTGAATACAACAGGTGTAGTAGACCTTACAGTGAAATGCTGAATACAACAGGTGTAGTAGACCTTACAGTGAAATGCTTACTTACAGGCTCTAACCAATAGTGCAAAAAAGGTGTTAGGTGAACAAGAGGTAGGTAAAGAAATAAAACAACAGTAAAAAGACAGGCTATATACAGTAGAGAGGCTATATACAGTAGAGAGGTTATATACAGTAGAGAGGCTATATACAGTAGAGAGGCTATATACAGTAGAGAGGCTATATACAGTAGACAGGCTATATACAGTAGACAGGCTATATACAGTAGAGAGGCTATATACAGTAGAGAGGCTATATACAGTAGTGAGGCTATATACAGTAGAGAGGCTATATACAGTAGAGAGGCTATATACAGTAGAGGCTATATACAGTAGAGAGGCTATATACAGTATTTAGGCTATATACAGTAGAGAGGCTATATACAGTAGAGAGGCTATATACAGTAGAGGCTATATACAGTAGAGAGGCTATATACAGTATTTAGGCTATATACAGTAGAGAGGCTGTATACAGTAGAGAGGCTATATACAGTAGAGAGGCTACATACAGTAGAGGTTATATACAGTAGAGAGGCTATATACAGTAGAGAGGCTATATACAGTAGAGAGGTTATATACAGTAGAGAGGCTATATACAGTAGAGAGGCTATATACAGTAGAGAGGTTATATACAGTAGAGAGGCTATATACAGTAGACAGGCTATATACAGTAGACAGGCTATATACAGTAGAGAGGCTATATACAGTAGAGAGGCTATATACAGTAGAGAGGTTATATACAGTAGAGAGGCTATATACAGTAGAGAGGTTATATACAGTAGAGAGGCTATATACAGTAGACAAGCTATATACAGTAGACAGGCTATATACAGTAGAGAAGCTATATACAGTAGAGAGGTTATATACAGTAGAGAGGCTGTATACAGTAGACAGGCTATATACCTCTCTACTGTATATAGCTTCTCTACTGTATATAGCCTGTCTACTGTATATAGCCTGGCTATATACAGTAGAGAGCCAATACGCTAGGCCAATTGTGCGCCGCCCTATGGGACTCCATAGTTAAGGCCAGATGTGATACAGCCTGGATTTGAACCAGGGACTGTAGGGACCTCTTGCGCTGAGATGCAGTGCCTTAGAGCTCTGCGCCACACGGGAGCCTTTCAGCCCTACTGCTGGAGCCCCTTTTGACCAGGACCAGTGCACTATATAGGCAATAGGGCCAGGCCAGTACGCACCGAGACAGGGCCAGTACACCCTGAGACAGGACCAGTACACCCTGAGACAGGGCCAGTACACCCTGAGACAGGACCAGTACACCCTGAGACAGGGCCAGTACACCCTGAGACAGGAACAGTAAGCCTATTTGGGGGAGGGAGGCAGGGAGAGAGGGAGAGGGAGGGAGGGAGGGAGGGAGAGGGAGAGGGAGAGGGAGAGGGAGAGAGGGAGGGAGAGAGAGAGAGAGAGAGAGAGAGAGAGAGAGAGAGAGAGAGAGAGAAGGCATTTTGTGTGAAGTGTGAGTCATAAGCGGAAGGCAACAGTTTCCCCTCCACAGCACTCTGACTGTCTGTTTTGCTTATTGTAACTGTGACATGGATGGGTGTACTACTGTAGCACAAAATATATACAGAGCCTTGCAAAAGTATTCATCCCCCTTGGCGTTTTTGCTATTTTGTTGCATTACAACCTGTAATTTAAATAGATTTTTATTTTGATTTCATGTAATGGACAAAAGAGGCCAAATTGGTGAAGTGAAATTAAAAAAATTACTTGTTTAAAAAAATGTAAAATAAAATTTAACAGAAAAGTGGTGCGTGTATACAGTGGGGAGAACAAGTATTTGATACACTGCAGATTTTGCAGGTTTTCCTACTTACAAAGCACGTAGAGGTCTGTAATTTTTTATCATAGGTACACTTCAACTGTCAGAGACGGAATCTAAAACAAAAATCCAGAAAATCACATTGTATGATTTTTAAGTAATTCATTTGCATAAGTATTTGATACATCAGAAAAGCAGAACTTAATATTTGGTACAGAAACCTGTGTTTGCAATTACAGAGATCATACGTTTCCTGTTGTTCTTGACCAGGTTTTCACACACTGCAGCAGGGATTTTGGCCCACTCCTCCATTACAGACCTTCTCCAGATCCTTCAGGTTTCGGGGCTGTCGCTGGGCAATACGGACTTTCAGCTCCCTCCAAAGATTTTCTATTACGTTCAGGTCTGGAGACTGGCTAAGTCACGCCAGGACCTTGAGATGCTTCTTACAGAGCCACTCCTTAGTTGCCCTGGCTGTGTGTTTCGGGTCGTTGTCATGCTGGAAGACCCAGCCACGACCCATCTTCAATGTTCTTACTGAGGGAAGGAGGTTGTTGGTCAAGATCTCGTGATACATGGCCCCATCCATCCTCCCCTCAATACGGTTCAGTCGTCCTGTCCCCTTTGCAGAAAAGCATCCCCCAAAGAATGATGTTTCCACCTCCATGCTTCACGGTTAGGATGGTGTTCTTAGGGTTGTACTCATCCTTCTTCCTCCTCCAAACACGGCGAGTGGAGTTTAGACCAAAAAGCTCTATTTTTGTCTCATCAGACCACATGACCTTCTCCCATTCCTCCTCTGGATCATCCAGATGGTCATTGGCAAACTTCAGACAGGCCTGGTCATGCACTGGCTTGCGTGCGCTGCAGGATTTTAATCCATGACGGCGTAGTGTGTTACTAATGGTTTTCTTTGAGAATGTGGTCCCAGCTCTCTTCAGGTTATTGACCAGATCCTGCCGTGTAGTTCTGGGCTGATCCCTCACCTTCCTCATGATCATTGATGCCCCACGAGGTGAGATCTTGCATGGAGCCCCAGACCGAGGATGATTGACCGTCATCTTGAACTTCTTCCCATTTCTAATAATTGCGCCAACAGTTGTTGCCTTCTCACCAAGCTGCTTGCCTATTGTCCTGTAGCCCATCCCAGCCGTGTGCAGGTCTACAATTTTATCCCTGATGTCGTTACACAGCTCTCTGGTCTTCGCCATTGTGGAGAGGTTGGAGTCTGTTTGATTGAGTGTGTGGACAGGCGTCTTTTATACAGGTAACAAGTTCAAACAGGTCTAGTTAATACAGGTAATGAGTGGAGAACAGGAGGGCTTCTTAAAGAAAAACTAACAGGTCTCTGAGAGCCGGAATTCTTACTGGTTGGTAGGTGATCAAATACTTATGTCATGCAATAAAATGCAAATTAATTACTTAAAAATCATACAATGTGATTTTCGGGATTTTTGTTTTAGATTCCGTCTCTCACAGTTGAAGTTTACCTATGATAACAATTCCAGACCTGTCTGTAATTGTTATCATAGGTACACTTCAACTGTTCCATGCTTTGTAAGTAGGAAAACCAGAAAAATCGGCAGTGTAACAAATACTTGTTCTCCCCACTGTAGGTATTCACCCCCTTTGTTATGAAGCCCCTAAATAAGATCTGGTGCAACCAATTACCTTCAGAAGTCACATAATTAGTTAAATAAAGTCCACCTGTGTGCAATCTAAGTGTCACATGATCTGTCACATGATCTCAGTATATAGACACCTGTTCTGACAGGGCCCAGAGTCTGCAACACCACGAAGCAAGGGGCACCGCCAAGCAAGCGACACCATGAAGACCAAGGAGCTCTCCAAACAGGTCAGGGACAAAGTTGGGGAGAAGAACAGATCAGGGTTGGGTTATAAAAATATATCCAAAACTTTAACACCATTAAATCCATTATTAAAAAATTTAAAGAATATGGCACAACAACAAACCTGCCAGGAGAGTGCCGCCCACCAAAACTCACGGACCAGGCAAGGAAGGCATTAATCAGAGAGGCAACAAAGAGACCAAATATAACTCTGAAAAGAGCTGAAAAGCTCCAAGCCATTGCTTAAAATTTTCACCAAAAGGCATGTGGGAGACTCCCCAAAAATATGGAAGAAGGCTTTTTGCCATCAAGATAATCGCTATGTCTGACGCAAACCCAACACCTCTCATCACACTGAGAACACCATCCCCATGCTGTGGGGCTGTTTTTCATCAGCAGGGACTGGGAAACTGGAACAGAATTGAAGGAATGGTGGATGGTGCTACATACAGGAAAATTCATGAAGGAAACCTGTTTCAGTCTTCCAGAGATTTGAGAGTGGGACGAAGGTTCATCTTCCAGCAGAACAATGACCCTAAGCATACTGCTAAAGCAACACTCAAGTGGTTTAAGGGTAGACATTTAAATGTCTTGGAATGGCCTAGTCAAAGCCCAGACCTCAATCCAATTGAGAATCTGTGGTATGACTTAAAGATTGCTGTACACCAGGGGAACCCATCCAACTTGAAGGAGCTGGAGCAGTTTTGCCTTGAAGAATGGGCAAAGATCCCAGTGGCTAGATGTGCCAAGCTTATAGAGACATCCCCCAAGAGACTTGCAGCTGTAATTGCTGAAAAAAGTGTCTCTACAAAGTTTTGACTTTGGGAGGGGGGGGGGGGGGGGGGATAGTTATGCACGCTCAAGTTTTGTTTCACAATACAAAATATTTTGCACCTTCAAAGTGGTGGGTATGTTGAGTAAATCAAATGATACAACCCCTCCCCCCAAAATCCATGTTAATTCCAGGTTGTAAGACAACAAAAGAGGAAAAATGCCAAGGGGGTGAATACTTTCACAAGCCACTGTACTCAGTTTACACTCAGACAGTTTATTAGGGACACCCCGTTCACCAAAATGCTACACTTTGACTGTTCAGTCAAACCCATCTGATGGGAGGGAGCTGTCCAGGGTTCTGTTCTCCTCCGTTCTGATGGGAGGGAGCTGTCCAGGGTTCTGTTCTGTTCCTTTCTGATGGGAGGGAGCTGTCTAGGGTTCTGTTCTGCTCCGTTCTGAGGGGAGGGAGCTGTCTAGGGTTCTGTTCTACTCCGTTCTGAGGGGAGGGAGCTGTCCAGGGTTCGGTTCTACTCCGTTCTGAGGGGAGGGAGCTGTCCAGGGTTCTGTTCTACTCCGTTCTGAGGGGAGGGAGCTGTCCAGGGTAATGTTCTACTATGTTCTGAGGGGAGGGAGCTGTCCAGGGTTTGGTTCTACTCCGTTCTGATGGGAGAGAGCTGTCCAGGGTTCTGTTCTACTCCGTTCTGAGGGGAGGGAGCTGTCCAGGGTTCTGTTCTACTCCGTTCTGAGGGGAGGGAGCTGTCCAGGGTTCTGTTCTACTATGTTCTGAGGGGAGGGAGCTGTCTAGGGTTCGGTTCTACTCCGTACTGAGGGGAGGGAGCTGTCTAGGGTTCTGTTCTACTCCGTTCTGAGGGGAGGGAGCTTTCTAGGGTTCTGTTCTACTCCGTTCTGATTGGAGGGAGCTGTCCAAGGTTCTGTTCTACTCCGTTCTGAGGGGAGGGAGCTGTCCAGGGTTCTGTTCTACTCCGTTCTGATTGGAGGGAGCTGTCCAGGGTTCTGTTCTACTCCGTTCTGAGGGGAGGGAGCTGTCCAGGGTTCTGTTCTACTCCGTTGTGAGGGGAGGGAGCTGTCCAGGGTTCTGTTCTACTCCGTTCTGAGGGGAGGGAGCTGTCCAGGGTTCTGTTCTGTTCCTTTCTGATGGGAGGGAGCTGTCTAGGGTTTTGTTCTGCTCCGTTCTGAGGGGAGGGAGCTGTCTAGGGTTCTGTTCTACTCCGTTCTGAGGGGAGGGAGCTGTCCAGGGTTCTGTTCTGTTCCTTTCTGATGGGAGGGAGCTGTCTAGGGTTCTGTTCTGCTCCGTTCTGAGGGGAGGGAGCTGTCTAGGGTTCTGTTCTACTCTGTTCTGAGGGGAGGGAGCTGTCCAGGGTTCGGTTCTACTCCGTTTTGAGGGGAGGGAGCTGTCCAGGGTTCTGTTCTACTCCAATCTGAGGGGAGGGAGCTGTCCAGGGTTCTGTTCTACTATGTTCTGAGGGGAGGGAGCTGTCCAGGGTTTGGTTCTACTCCGTTTTGAGGGGAGGGAGCTGTCCAGGGTTGTAAAAGGAAAGGAAAGGAAAGGAAGGATATACAGTGCCTTGCAAAAGTATTCGGCCCCCTTGAACTTTGCGACCTTTTGCCACATTTCAGGCTTCAAACATAAAGATATACAACTGTTTTTTTTGTGAAGAATCAACAACAAGTGGGACACAATCATGAAGTGGAACGACATTTATTGGATATTTCAAACTTTTTTAACAAATCAAAAACTGAAAAATTGGGCGTGCAAAATTATTCAACCCCCTTAAGTTAATACTTTGTAGCGCCACCTTTTGCTGCGATTACAGCTGTAAGTCACTTGGGGTATGTCTCTATCAGTTTTGCAGTCTGGACTTTGACTTGGCCATTCTAACACCTGGATATGTTTATTTTTGAACCATTCCATTGTAGATTTTGCTTTATGTTTTGGATCATTGTCTTGTTGGAAGACAAATCTCCGTCCTAGTCTCAGATCTTTTGAAGACTCCATCAGGTTTTCTTCCAGAATGTTCCTGTATTTGGCTCCATCCATCTTCCCATCAATTTTAACAATCTTCCCTGTCCCTGCTGAAGAAAAGCAGGCCCAAACCATGATGCTGCCACCACCATGTTTGACAGTGGGGATGGTGTGTTCAGCTGTGTTGTTTTTACGCCAAACATAACGTTTTGCATTGTTGCCAAAAAGTTCAATTTTGGTTTCATCTGACCAGAGCACCTTCTTCCACATGTTTGGTGTGTCTCCCAGGTGGCTTGTGGCAAACTTTAAACGACACTTTTTATGGATATCTTTAAGAAATGGCTTTCTTCTTGCCACTCTTCCATAAAGGCCAGATTTGTGCAATATACGACTGATTGTTGTCCTATGGACAGAGTCTCCCACCTCAGCTGTAGATCTCTGCAGTTCTTCCATAGTGACCATGGGCCTCTTGGCTGCATCTCTGATCAGTCTTCTCCTTGTATGAGCTGAAAGTTTAGAGGGACGGCCAGGTCTTGGTAGATTTGCAGTGGTCTGATACTCCTTCCATTTCAATGTTATCGCTTGCACAGTGCTCCTTGGGATGTTTAAAGCTTGGGAAATATTTTTGTATCCAAATCAGGCTTTAAACTTCTTCACAACAGTATCTCGGACCTGCCTGGTGCGTTCCTTGTTCTTCATGATGCTCTCTGCGCTTTTAACGGACCTCTGAGACTATCACAGTGCAGGTGCATTTATACGGAGACTTGATTACACACAGGTGGATTGTATTTATCATCATTAGTCATTTAGGTCAACATTGGATCATTCAGAGATCCTCACTGAACTTCTGGAGAGAGTTTGCTGCACTGAAAGTAAAGGGGCTGAATAATTTTGCACGCCCAATTTTTCAGTTTTTGATTTGTTAAAAAAGTTTGAAATATCCAATAAATGTCGTTCCACTTCATGATTGTGTCCCACTTGTTGTTGATTCTTCACAAAAAAATACAGTTTTATATCTTTATGTTTGAAGCCTGAAATGTGGCAAAAGGTCGCAAAGTTCAAGGGGGCCGAATACTTTCGCAAGGCACTGTATTTAACTGTTATTCAAGTTTGATTAAACACTCTTTCTGTATTGACAATATACAGCAAAACCAAATAACGTTGGTTCTGGTACACGGTACAACAATACCATCTGATTAAAGGGAGAAAGAGCACAGGGGAAGGAGACAACTAAGGACTAACCTAGGATGCGTAACCTTTAGCAAGGCTTAAGGTCGAGGAAAGGGTTACAGAAATGTATCATTATGACTCTTTTTTTCCCACTTTGATATAATGCAAAAATGTAATTCTAACTGTTGTTCCACTTTGATATCACACATAAATATAATTATCACTGTTGTTCCACTTTAATATCACACTTAAATATAATTATCACCGTTGTTCCAGTTAGATATCACACTTAAATATAATTATCACCGTTGTTCCAGTTAGATATCACACATAAATATAATTATCACCGTTGTTCCAGTTAGATATCACACATAAATATAATTATCACCGTTGTTCCAGTTAGATATCACACATAAATATAATTATCACCGTTGTTCCAGTTAGACATCACACATAAATATAATTATCACCGTTGTTCCAGTTAGATATCACACCTAAATATAATTATCATCATTGTTCCAGTTAGATATCACACCTAAATATAATTATCATCATTGTTCCAGTTAGATATCACACATAAATATAATTATCACCGTTGTTCCAGTTAGATATCACACCTAAATATAATTATCACCGTTGTTCCAGTTAGATATCACACCTAAATATAATTATCATCGTTGTTCCAGTTAGATATCACACCTAAATATAATTATCATCGTTGTTCCAGTTAGATATCACACATAAATATAATTATCACCGTTGTTCCAGTTAGATATCACACATAAATATAATTATCACCGTTGTTCCAGTTAGATATCACACCTAAATATAATTATCACCGTTGTTCCAGTTAGATATCACACCTAAATATAATTATCACCGTTGTTCCAGTTAGATATCACACCTAAATATAATTATCACCGTTGTTCCAGTTAGATATCACACATAAAGCTCTGTTTGTATTGATGCTGTACTGAACATGTGGAGACTTGTTTAACAACTCCAAACAAGACGTTCCCTCACAGGGACAATAAAGCTGTTCTAATCTATTCGAATCTATTCTATTCTATTCTAATCTAGTGAATTCTATTCTAATCTATTCTATTCTATTCTAATCGAATCTATTCTATTCTAATCTATTCTAATCTGTTCTATTCTATTCTAATCTATTATATTAGAATCTATTCTATTCTAATCTGTTCTATTCGAATCGAATCTATTCTATTTGAATCGAATCGAATCAAATCTATTCTATTATATTCTAGTCTAATCTATTCTATTCGATTATTTTCTATTCTATTCTATTCTTATCTAAACTATTCTATTCTAATCTATTTTAATCTGTTCAATTCTTTTCTATTTTGCATACCACACAGCTCTCTGTGTTGACAGTATACACTGACAGTACGGGTCAACACTATAGTGATTAAAGGGAGAGTACAGGGGAGAGAGCACTACTATTGTTGAGAACAGACACCTTTAGCCTTAGTTAATAATGGAACACGCTACAGTGACCAAGGCCTTAGTTAATAACGGAACACGCTACAGTGACCAAGGCCTTAGTTAATAACGGAACACGCTACAGTGACCAAGGCCTTAGTTAATAACGGAACACGCCACAGTGACCAAGGCCTTAGTTAATAACGGAACACGCTACAGTGACCAAGGCCTTAGTTAATAACGGAACACGCTACAGTGACCAAGGCCTTAGTTAATAACGGAACACGCTACAGTGACCAAGGCCTTAGTTAATAACGGAACACGCTACAGTGACCAAGGCCTTAGTTAATAACGGAACACGCTACAGTGACCAAGGCCTTAGTTAATAACGGAACACGCTACAGTGACCAAGGCCTTAGTTAGTAACGGAACACGCTACAGTGACCAAGGCCTTAGTTAATAACGGAACACGCTACAGTGACCAAGGCCTTAGTTAATAACGGAACACGCTACAGTGACCAAGGCCTTAGTTAATAACGGAACACGCTACAGTGACCAAGGCCTTAGTTAATAACGGAACACGCTACAGTGACCAAGGCCTTAGTTAATAATGGAACACGCCACAGTGACCAAGGCCTTAGTTAGTAACGGAACACGCTACAGTGACCAAGGCCTTAGTTAGTAACGGAACACGCTACAGTGACCAAGGCCTTAGTTAATAACGGAACACGCTACAGTGACCAAGGCCTTAGTTAATAACGGAACACGCTACAGTGACCAAGGCCTTAGTTAATAACGGAACACGCTACAGTGACCAAGGCCTTAGTTAATAACGGAACACGCTACAGTGACCAAGGCCTTAGTTAATAACGGAACACGCTACAGTGACCAAGGCCTTAGTTAGTAACGGAACACGCTACAGTGACCAAGGCCTTAGTTAGTAACGGAACACGCTACAGTGACCAAGGCCTTAGTTAATAACGGAACACGCTACAGTGACCAAGGCCTTAGTTAATAACGGAACACGCTACAGTGACCAAGGCCTTAGTTAATAACGGAACACGCTACAGTGACCAAGGCCTTAGTTAATAACGGAACACGCTACAGTGACCAAGGCCTTAGTTAATAACGGAACACGCTACAGTGACCAAGGCCTTAGTTAATAACGGAACACGCTACAGTGACCAAGACCTTAGTTAATAACGGAACACGCTACAGTGACCAAGGCCTTAGTTAATAACGGAACACGCTACAGTGACCAAGGCCTTAGTTAATAACGGAACACGCTACAGTGACCAAGGCCTTAGTTAATAACGGAACACGCTACAGTGACCAAGGCCTTAGTTAATAACGAAACACGCTACAGTGACCAAGGCCTTAGTTAGTAACGGAACACGCTACAGTGACCAAGGCCTTAGTTAATAACGGAACACGCTACAGTGACCAAGGCCTTAGTTAATAACGGAACACGCTACAGTGACCAAGGCCTTAGTTAATAACGGAACACGCTACATTGACCAAGGCCTTAGTTAGTAACGGAACACGCTACAGTGACCAAGGCCTTAGTTAATAACGGAACACGCTACAGTGACCAAGGCCTTAGTTAATAACGGAACACGCTACAGTGACCAAGGCCTTAGTTAGTAACGGAACACGCTACAGTGACCAAGGCCTTAGTTAATAACGGAACACGCTACAGTGACCAAGGCCTTAGTTAATAACGGAACACGCTACAGTGTAAATGTCAGCATTTAGAACATTACTGACAGTCGTGTGCGAGGGGAATGAGTCTCTTAGGCTGCGCTCCAAATGACACCCTATTCCCTATATAGTGCATAACTTTTGACCCAAGCTCTATGGCACTATAAAGGGAATAGGAAGGCATTTGGGACATTAGCCATGACCGTTGGCTTTCCCAGTGTTGTGTAGCAGGCAGAAGCAGTTGAAGCAGCCCCAGACAGCTGAAAAGGGCACAGTCATCAGTGGAGGTTGAGGTCCACAGGACGTGACAACACTTCATAATGCATGGGGTTCACATAGTCATTAACACGGGGGTCAGGTTGGCACCACTACGCCAGTCCTCAGCCCTTACTCAGACACATCAACTATCTATCTCTCTCTCTCTCTCTCTCTCTCTCTCTCTCTCTTTCTCTCTCTCTCTCTCTCTCTCTCTCTCTCTCTCTCTCTCTCTCTCGCTCTCTCTCTCTCTCTCTCTCTCTCTGTCTCTCTCTCTCTCTCTCTCTCTCTCTCTCTCTCTCTCTCTCTCTCTTTCTCTCTCTCTCTCTCTCTCTCTCTCTCTCTCTCGCTCTCTCTCTCAGCAGACCAGAGGACAGTCTTCTTAAGTTTGCCGACTGATGTTATGAGGATAATGTAGAGAGCAGGTCGTCATAACTGATGTTATGAGGATAATGTAGAGAGCAGGTCGTCATAACTAATGTTGTGAGGATAATGTAGTTATCAGGTTGTCATAACTGATGTTATGAGGATAATGTAGATAGCAGTTTGTCATAACTGATGTTGTGAGGATAATGTAGATAGCAGGTTGTCATAACTGATGTTATGAGGATAATGTAGAGAGCGGGTCGTCATAACTGATGTTATGAGGATAATGTAGAGAGCAGGTCGTCATAACTGATGTTATGAGGATAATGTAGAGAGCAGGTCGTCATAACTAATGTTGTGAGGATAATGTAGAGAGCGGGTCGTCATAACTGATGTTATGAGGATAATATAGAGAGCAGGTCGTCATAACTAATGTTGTGAGGATAATGTAGAGAGCGGGTCGTCATAACTGATGTTATGAGGATAATATAGAGAGCAGGTCGTCATAACTAATGTTGTGAGGATAATGTAGAGAGCGGGTCGTCATAACTGATGTTATGAGGGTAATGTAGACAGCAGGTCGTCATAACTGATGTTATGAGGATAATGTAGAGAGCAGGTCGTGGTGCGGTGACTGGTAATGACATTCAAACGAGGGTGGCAGAGGCTGATTGGGCACATTTTCTTCCTACATAGTACACTGCTTTGACCAGAGCCTTGCGGGATCTATTGAAAAGGTTGACATTTGGGACACAGTCTGTGGCTCAGCCAAACAAGAGACCTCCTCTCCACCCCTCTTCATCTCTCCTTTGTTCTCATTAGTCAATACTCACATCTCTTACCCTCCTCCTCCTCCCTCTATCTTTTGCTTTCTACTGATCAGCAAATCTCTCCATTAAGGCTGATTGATCCAGCATTAGGGACAGGCAGGTTGTTGAATGTAGGGGGAGGGATGGTGAGAGAGGGGGAGAGAGAAAGGCAGGGAGCGAGAGAGAGAGGAAAGGAGGTAGGGAGGGAGGGAGAGAGGGAGGAAGGAAGGAAAGAAGGGAGGGATGGAGGAAGGTAGGTAGGGAAGAAGGAAGGAAGGAAGGAAGGGAGGAAAGGAGGTTGGGAGGGAGGGAGCGAGCGAGCGAGGAAGGGAGGGAGGAAAGGAGGTTGGGAGGGAGGAAGCGAGGAAGGGAGGGAGGAAAGGAGGTTGGGAGGGAGGGGGGGAGTGATGAAGGCAGGGAGGAAGGAAGGAAGGAAGGGAGGGATTGAGAAAGGGAGGAAAGGAGGGAGGGAGGGAAGAAGGAAGGAAGGAAGGAAGGAAGGAAGGAAGGGAGGGAGGGAGGAAGGAAGGGATTGAGAAAGGGGAGGAAAGGAGGGAGGGAGGGAGGAAGGAAGGAAGGGATTGAGAAAGGGAGGGAGGGAAGGAGGTAGGGAGGGGGAGGTAGGGAGGGGGAGAGGAAGGAAGGAAGGAAGGAAGGGAGTGAGTGAGTGAGTGAGTGAGTGAGTGAGTGAGTGAGTGAGGGAGGGAGGTTGGGAGGGAGCGAAGAAGGAAGGAAGGAAGGAAGGAAGGAAGGAAGGGAGGGAGGGAGGGAGGAAAGGAGTTTGGGAGGGAGCAAGGAAGATAGGGAGGGAGGGAGGGAGAAAGTGAGAGAGGGAGGGAGAAATTGAGAGAGGAAGGCAGTGAAGGAGGAATGGAGGGAAAAAGAGGAAAGTAGGTAGGGATGGAGGGATGGATGTAGGGAGGAAGGAAGGAAGGTAGGGAGGAAGGAAGGAAGGAAGTGAGGGAAGAAGGAAGGAAAGAAGGGAGGGAGTGAGGAAGGTATGGAGGAAGGAAGGAAGGAAGGAAGGAAGGAAGGAAGGAAGGAAGGAAGGAAGGAAGGGAGGGAAGAAAGAAGGAAGGAAGGAAGAAATGAAGGATGGGGGAGGTTGGGAGGGAGCGAGCGAGGACGATAGGGAGGGAGGAAGGGAGGAAGGAAGGAAGGATGGAAAGGGAGGGAGAAAGAGAGGGAGGTAGGGAGGGAGTGAGGGAGAGAGAGAGGAAGGGATGGAGAGAAGAAGGCAGTGAAGGAGGGATGGAGGGAGAAAGAGGGAGGTTGGGAGGGATGGAGGGAGAAAGAGGAAAGTAGGTAGGGATGGAGGGATGGAGGGTGGATGGAAGGAAGGAAGGAAGGAAAGAAGGAAGAAAGGGAGGGAGTGAGGAAGGTAGGGAGGAAGGAAGCAAGGAAGTGAGGGAAGATGGAAGGAAGGATGGAAGGAAGGAAGGAAGGGTGGGGGGAGGTTGGGAGCGAGGGAGAGAGGAAGATAGGAAGGGAGGAAAGAACGAAGGATGGAAAGGGAGGGAGAAAGAGGGAGGTAGGGAGGGAGTGAGGGAGAGAGAGAGGAAGGGACGGAGAGAGGAAGGCAGTGAAGGAGGGATGGAGGGAGAAAGAGGAAAGTAGGTAGGGATGGAGGGATGGAGGGAGAAAGGAAGGAAGGAAGGAATGGAGGTAGTGAGGAAGGTAGGGAGGAAGGAAAGGAGGTTAGGAGGGAGGGAGCGAGGAACGAAGGGAGGAAGAAAGGGATGGAGGGAGGAAGGAAGGAAGGGATGGAGGGAGAAAGAGAGAGAGGGATGGAGAGAGGAAGGCAGTGAAGGAGGGATGGAGGGAGGAAGAGGAAAGTAGGTAGGGCTGGAGGGATGGAGGGAGGAAGAGAGAGAGGAAAGGAGGTAGAGAGGGAGGGAGAAAGAGAGGGGAGAGAGGAAGGCAGGGAGGGAGGAAGAGAAGGAGAGAGAGAGAAAGGAAAGGAGGGAGAGAGGGAGGGAGAGAGAGAGAGAGAGAGGAAGGCAGAGAGAGAGACAGAGAGAGAGGGAGGTAAAGTAGCCAACATGCTTGTTCTCCCCTACAGCAGCAGTAACATGTAACTATTTGAGATTGAAAAATACAAGGTATTGTTTATTTTACACATAATTAAGCCCAAGATATTGAATTTAGCCATCAGTGCCTCCTGGAAGACTTTGGCAGCGTTTGTCTTCTTTCTAGAATGACACGGATGTCACTGTTGTATGTAGGAGTTGGGATGCCTGTCCTCGTTGTAATCAATGAGGACGTGAAGGAAATGTCAAACGATGACGCAGAACTCTGTCGCACAAGTGGCTCTTGGAGTGGCCCAAAATGCCCCTGAAAATGAGCTAGCAGAAGTGTGAAACATATACAGTGCCTTGCGAAAGTATTCGGCCCCCTTGAACTTTGCGACCTTTTGCCACATTTCAGGCGTCAAACATAAAGATATAAAACTGTATTTTTTTGTGAAGAATCAACAACAAGTGGGACACAATCATGAAGTGGAACGACATTTATTGGATATTTAAAACTTTTTTAACAAATCAAAAACTGAAATATTGGGCGTGCAAAATTATTCAGCCCCCTTAAGTTAATACTTTGTAGCGCCACCTTTTGCTGCGATTACAGCTGTAAGTCGCTTGGGGTATGTCTCTATCAGTTTTGCACATCGAGAGACTGACATTTTTTCCCATTCCTCCTTGCAAAACAGCTCGAGCTCAGTGAGGTTGGATGGAGAGCATTTGTGAACAGCAGTTTTCAGTTCTTTCCACAGATTCTCGATTGGATTCAGGTCTGGACTTTGACTTAGCCATTCTAACACCTAGATATGTTTATTTTTGAACCATTCCATTGTAGATTTTGCTTTATGTTTTGGATCATTGTCTTGTTGGAAGACAAATCTCCGTCCCAGTCTCAGGTCTTTTGCAGACTCCATCAGGTTCTTCCAGAATGGTCCTGTATTTGGCTCCATCCATCTTCCCATCAATTTTAACCATCTTCCCTGTCCCTGCTGAAGAAAAGCAGGCCCAAACCATGATGCTGCCACCACCATGTTTGACAGTGGGGATGGTGTGTTCAGCTGTGTTGCTTTTACGCCAAACATAACGTTTTGCATTGTTGCCAAAAAGTTCAATTTTGGTTTCATCTGACCAGAGCACCTTCTTCCACATGTTTGGTGTGTCTCCCAGGTGTCTTGTGGCAAACTTTAAACGACACTTTTTATGGATATCTTTAAGAAATGGCTTTCTTCTTGCCACTCTTCCATAAAGGCCAGATTTGTGCAATATACGACTGATTGTTGTCCTATTGACAGAGTCTCCCACCTCAGCTGTAGATCTCTGCAGTTCATCCAGAGTGATCATGGGCCTCTTGGCTGCATCTCTGATCAGTCTTCTCCTTGTATGAGCTGAAAGTTTAGAGGGACGGCCAGGTCTTGGTAGATTTGCAGTGGTCTGATACTCCTTCCATTTCAATATTATCGCTTGCACAGTGCTCCTTGGGATGTTTAAAGCTTGGGAAATCTTTTTGTATCCAAATCCGTATTTAAACTTCTTCACAACAGTATCTCGGACCTGCCTGGTGTGTTCCTTGTTCTTCATGATGCTCTCTGCGCTTTTAACGGACCTCTGAGACTATCACAGTGCAGGTGCATTTATACGGAGACTTGATTACACACAGGTGAATTGTATTTATCATCATTAGTCATTTTGGTCAACATTGGATCATTCAGAGATCCTCACTAAACTTCTGGAGAGAGTTTGCTGCACTGAAAGTAAAGGGGCTGAATAATTTTGCACGGCCAATATTTCAGTTTTTGATTTGTTAAAAAAGTTTGAAATATCCAATAAATGTCGTTCCACTTCATGATTGTGTCCCACTTGTTGTTGATTCTTCACAAAAAAATACAGTTTTATATCTTTATGTTTGAAGCCTGAAATGTGGCAAAAGGTCGCAAAGTTCAAGGGGGCCGAATACTTTCGCAAGGCACTGTAAATGATAGCCTCTACCCTTCATACAGAGCAGAACTAGTGTATTCATTTTTTTCTCACAGCACCACTTAAGGATAACAATGTGTTGTGTAATGCCTATTTGTGTGTGTGTGTGTGTGTTGTGTAACGTGTGAATTGGCTTTAAGAACACACTGTGCCATTCTATTCACTGTCAGAGTTGATCCGTTGTGTAAGAGTCCTCCTGGGTAAACTGATCAATAAGAAACCTCAGTACTCACTCAGGGAAGAGAAGAACAGGCAAGGGGACAAAATCAACTACCGTCATTTTCAACAAGACGTCACTTTAAAGGCAAAGTTTGGGTTTAACATCTACACATCTGTCTTTGTTCTACGTCTTGTGCAAATTACAAATCAATTTACAGAAGAAAAAAAAAACTTATGGACCAGGAGAATTCAGAATGCTTGGTTGTTTAAGTTATGTCAGGAGAATTCAGAATGCTTGGTTGTTTAAGTTGTGTCAGGAGAATTCAGAATGCTTGGTTGTTTTAGTTATGTCAGGAGAATTCAGAATGCTTGGTTGTTTAAGTTGTGTTAGGAGAATTCAGAATGCTCGGTTGGTTAAATTATGTCAGGAGAATTCAGAATGCTTGGTTGTTTAAGTTATGTCAGGAGAATTCAGAATGCTTGGTTGTTTCAGTTATGTCAGAAGAATTCAGAATGCTTGGTTGGTTAAGTTATGTCAGAAGAATTCAGAATGCTTGGTTGGTTAAGTTATGTCAGAAGAATTCAGAATGCTTGGTTGGTTAAGTTATGTCAGGAGAATTCAGAATGCTAGTGGGACTAGTGGACCAGGGGGACTAGTGGACCAGGGGGACCAGGGGAACTAGTGGACCAGAGGGGCTAGTGGACCAGGGGGACTAGTGGGACGAGGGAGACTAGTGGACCAGGGAGACTAGTGGATCAGGGAGACTAGTGGACCAGGGGGACTAGTGGACCAGGGAGACTAGTGGACCAGGGGGACTAGTGGACCAGGGGGACTAGTGGGACGAGGGAGACTAGTGGACCAGGGGGACTAGTGGGACGAGGGAGACTAGTGGACCAGGGGGACCAGGGGGACCAGGGAGACTAGTGGACCAGGGGGACTAGTGGATCAGGGGGACTAGTGGACCAGGGGGACTAGTGGACCATGGAGACCAGGGGGACCAGGAAGACTAGTGGACCAGGGGGACTAGTGGACCAGGGAGACTAGTGGACCAGGGGGACCAGGGAGACTAGTGGGACCAGGGGGACTAGTGGACCAGGGAGACCAGGGAGACTAGTGGACCAGGGGGACTAGTGGACCAGGGAGACTAGTGGACCAGGGGGACCAGGGAGACTAGTGGGACCAGGGGGACTAGTGGACCAGGGAGACTAGTGGGACCAGGGGGACTAGTGGACCAGGGCGACTAGTGGGACCAGGGAGACCAGGGGGACCAGGGGAACCGGGGAGACTAGTGGACCAGGGAGACTAGTGGGACCAGGGAGACTAGTGGGACCAGGGAGACTAGTGGGACCAGGGAGACTATCGGGACCAGGGAGACTAGTGGGACATATGCCAACTTCTTGACAGATTCTTTCACTGGCCTCAGACTTGAATCCCTTTCTATCGACCATCCCAAACACTTGTAACTGCACTGGTGATTGAGCAGGGAAAACATTTTCTTTGATGGGAGAGAGATTAGGGGATTTAATCACTGCTCAGAGATACTCAGACCTAGGCAGAGCAGAACGACAGCCAGGGTCAACATGGCTAGAGGAGCGTTGGCACGTTGACTGGCAGATCCTCTAATTGCTTTGGAAGTTTGACGATGAAGGGCATAAGGGTTTTGACAGTATGACAGGCAGTGAGTCTTCTGGTCATTCAGATCATACGCACGCAGGCAGACAGACAGACAGACAGACAGACAGACAGACAGACAGACAGACAGACAGACAGACAGACTGAATGAATGAATGAATGAATGAATGAATTAATGCTGTATTTCATTTGCTGTGACAACACTCTGATTTGTCCTGTAAATGACCTTGACCGCTACCTTTCAACGGATCAATGACTATTTGTATGTGTTCAACTGCTATGAATGAGAGATTCCATTTCGCAATTCCCGTTAAGCAAGTTTCCTGGGCTCCAATGTGGAGAAGAGATCATTTACAACGAGATAATTCGTGGCGAGAGAGACTCGTGTTTGTAGACGATAGCGCTGCTAGATCATCTGTGAAATAACTTTTATTATAGGACATTTATTTGCTCGTCATGCGAACGGGGAGCAGCCAGTCGTTCAAATGATGATAAAAACGACCTGCCATCAATCCGTTCTTCATGCTAAATGTTGTGTTTCTACAGGGTTGGTCTCCATTGAGACCCGGGTCTAATTTACAAGGTAACCCTGTGAACACTAACATACACAATTTACATAATGAAAGAAAATATCCATACTAAACAATAAATCCAAGATTAGTCAAATCCAGGGGCCTCCCGAGTGACGGTCTAACAAACTGCATCCTAGTGTTCCAGCGTCACCCACAGGAGACCCACAGGACCTTCAGGACCTCCAAAACCTCCAGAACCTCCAGGACCTCTAGGACCTCCAGGACCTCCAGAGCCTCCAGAACCTCCAGGACCTCCAGGACCTCTAGGACCTCCAGAACCTCCAGGACCTCTAGGGCCTCTAGGACCTCCAGAACCTCCAGGACCTCTAGGACCTCCAGGACCTCCAGAACCTCCAGGACCTCTAGGACCTCCAGAACCTCCAGGACCTCTAGGACCTCCAGGACCTTCAGGACCTCCAGAACATCCAGAACCTCTAGGACCTCCAGAACCTCCAGGACCTCCAGAACCTCTAGGACCTCCAGAACCTCCAGGTCCTCCAGAACCTCCAGGACCTCCAGAACCTCCAGAACCTCCAGAAGCCCCAGAAGCTCCAGGACCTCCAGAACCTCCAGAACCTCTAGAGCCTCCAGGACCTCCAGAACCAATCAACCATCTTAAGACATGAGCTGAGTGGCTGAAGAACCACTTTATATATAAAACAGTAGGAACACTTTCCTAATATTGAGTTGCACCATCCTTTGCCCTCAGAACAGCTGCAATACGTCGGAGCATGGACTCTACAAGATGTCTAAAGCATTCCACAGGGATGCTGGTTCATGTTGACTACAATGCTTCCCACAGCTGTGTCGAGTTGGCTGGATGTCCTTTGGGTGGTGGACCATTCTTGATACAAACGGGAAACTGTTGAGCGTGAAAAACCCAGTAGCGTTGCAGTTCTTGACATAAACCGGTGCTCCTGTCATCTACTACCATACCCTGTTTAAAGGCACTTAAATATTTTTATCCTGCCAATTCACCCTCTGAATGGCACACAATCCATGTCTCAATTGTCTCAAGGCTTAAAAATCCTTTGGTAGACTTTTCCTGCAGTCAAATGACCTAGTGGCTTCATGGGCGGAACGTTATTAATGTTTTTCATAGTTCAAAAAATATATATAATTCTGCCAAAAATTCTGGTGTTTCTATATCAAACAGTGTTGTTATATTTCAGTCTTCTGCGATGTACAGTTTTAGCCAAGAGTGTACAAAGCTGTCATCAAGGCAAAGGGTGGCTACTTTGAAGAATCTCAACTATAAAATATATTTTGATTTGTTTAACACTTTTTTGGTCACTACATGATTCCATGTGTGTTATTTCATAGTTTTGATGTTTCAGTATTATTCTACAACATGGAAAATAGTAAAATAGTAAAATAAATATATTGGATGGTAAGGGATCCTGGACGTGGGAGCAGATGGAGGCAGTGAGGGAGGAACAACGACGACACCGGGGTTTGCGACCACGAAGGAAGCACGCGAGGCAGACCAGAGCCAGGTTGCAGACCAGAGCCAACTGCACGCCCTCGCTTTAAGGAGTGTGTTCAGGCACCATGTTATGCGGTGATACGCACTGTGTCTCCAGTGCGCATTCACAGCCCGGTGCGTTCTGTGCCAGCTCCTCGCACTTGCAGTGCGAAAGTGAGCATCCAGCCAGGACGGGTTGTGACGGCTCAGCGCTCCTGGTCTCCAGAACGCCTCCTCGGTCCAGGATATCCTGCGCCGTCTCTACACACTGTGTCGCCCGGAGCCTCCAGTGATGATTCATGGCCCAAAGCCTCCAGTGATGATCCATGGCATGAAGCCTCCAGTGATGATCCATGGCCCAAAGCCTCCAGTGATGATCCATGGCATGAAGCCTCCAGTGATGATCCATGGCATAAAGCCTCCAGTGATGATCCATGGCCCGAAGCCTCCAGTGATTATCCATGGCATGAAGCCTCCAGTGATGATCCATGGCCCGAAGCCTCCAGTGATGATCCATGGCCCGGAGCCTCCAGTGATGATCCATGGCACGAAGCCTCCAGTGATAATCCATGGCCCGAAGCCTCCAGTGATGATCCATGGCCCGGAGCCTCCAGTGATGATCCATGGCCCGGAGCCTCCAGTGATGATCCATGGCCCGGAGCCTCCAGTGATGATCCATGGCCCGGAGTCTCCGTCTCCAGCGACGGTCTGCAGTCCAGAGTCTCCAGCGACAGTCTGCAGTCCAGAGTCTCCAGCGACGGTCTGCGGTCCAGCGCCTACAGCGACGGTTCTCAGTCCAGAGCCTCCAGCGACGATCTACGGTCCGGAGTCCCCGGCGACGATCCATGGTCCGGAGCCTCTGGCGATGATCCACGGTCCAGTTCCTCCGGCGACGATCCACGGTCCGGTTCCTCCGGCGATGATCTACGGTCCAGAGTCCCCAGCGACGATCCATGGCCCGGAGCCTCCAGTGATGATCCATGGCCCGGAGCCTCCAGTGATGATCCATGGCCCGGAGCCTCCAGTGATGATCCATGGCCCGGAGTCTCCGTCTCCAGCGACGGTCTGCAGTCCAGAGTCTCCAGCGACAGTCTGCAGTCCAGAGTCTCCAGCGACGGTCTGCGGTCCAGCACCTCCAGCGACGGTTCCCAGTCCAGAGCCTCCAGCGACGATCTATGGTCCGGAGTCCCCGGCGACGATCCATGGTCCGGAGCCTCTGGCGATGATCCACGGTCCAGTTCCTCCGGCGACGATCCACGGTCCGGTTCCTCCGGCGACGATCTACGGTCGGGAGCCTCCGGCGACGATCCACGGTCCGGTTCCACGGAAGTGGAGGGATCAGCGAGCGGAGCGTGGTCTACGTCCCGAACTGGAGCCGCCACCGAGGCTAGATGCCCACCCGGACCCTCCCCATAGAGTCAGGTTTTGCGGCCGGAGTCCGCACCTTTTGGTGGGGTGGGGGGGATACTGTCATGCCCTGACCTTAGAGAGCCTTTTTATTTCTCTATTTGGTTAGGTCGGGGTGTGATTTGGGTGGGCATTCTAGTTTTTCTATTTCTTTGTTGGCCGGGTATGGTTCCCAATCAGAGGCAGCTGTCTATCGTTGTCTCTGATTGGGGATCATACTTAGGCAGCCTTTTTCCCACCTTTAGTTTGTGGGATCGTGACTATGTTTGTGTGTAGTTGCTTTCTGCACCGCATGTGGCTTTACGTTCGTTTTTGTATTTTGGTGGTTTTTCAATGAAGTACTGGGTGAAACATTGATTGAACAGCCTTCCTCGTACTTTCCAAAGTGAGGCAGGATTATTATTATTTTTTAAATAAAAGAAATCAATCTTAGTTCTCAACTTTTTTGATGTTGTCAGTTTTTCAATATGTGTTTTAAAAGACAGCTTATGATCAATCCAAATACCCAAGTAATTATAATGGGGAACTTGATCAACTCTTTAATGTGCCGATATGCAGGTCATGGTCAACATTACGAGGCCAAGAGAACAGCATAAACTTGGTTTTATTAGCATTTAGTTCTAGTTTAGGATCAGTAAGTGATTTTGTTATGTTCCTCTCTAAGGGAGGGGGCTATCCAGGGTCCTGTTCTATTCCTCTCTAAGGGAGGGGGCTGTCCAGGGTCCTGTTCTATTCCTCTCTAATGGAGGGGGCTATCCAGGGTCCTGTTCTATTCCTCTCTAAGGGAGGGGGCTGTCCAGGGTCCTGTCCAGACTGGTAGCTGCTGAAACAGTATTACATCCAGGTATAAAACCAGACTGGTAGCTGCTGAAACAGTATTACATCCAGGACTAAAACCAGACTGGTAGCTGCTGAAACAGTATTACATCCAGGTATAAAACCAGACCGGTAGCTGCTGAAACAGTATTACATCCAGGTATAAAACCAGACTGGTAGCTGCTGAAACAGTATTACATCCAGGTATAAAACCAGACCGGTAGCTGCTGAAACAGTATTACATTCAGGTATAAAACCAGACTGGTAGCTGCTGAAACAGTATTACATCCAGGACTAAAACCAGACTGGTAGCTGCTGAAACAGTATTACATCCAGGACTAAAACCAGACTGGTAGCTGCTGAAACAGTATTACATCCAGGTATAAAACCAGACCGGTAGCTGCTGAAACAGTATTACATTCAGGTATAAAACCAGACTGGTAGCTGCTGAAACAGTATTACATCCAGGTATAAAACCAGACCGGTAGCTGCTGAAACAGTATTACATCCAGGACTAAAACCAGACTGGTAGCTGCTGAAACAGTATTACATCCAGGACTAAAACCAGACTGGTAGCTGCTGAAACAGTATTACATCCAGGACTAAAACCAGACTGGTAGCTGCTGAAACAGTATTACATCCAGGACTAAAACCAGACTGGTAGCTGCTGAAACAGTATTACATCCAGGACTAAAACCAGACTGGTAGCTGCTGAAACAGTATTACATCCAGGACTAAAACCAGACTGGTAGCTGCTGAAACAGTATTACATCCAGGACTAAAACCAGACTGGTAGCTGCTGAAACAGTATTACATCCAGGACTAAAACCAGACTGGCACTCATCGGGGCGGCAGGGTAGCCTAGTGGTTAGAGTGTTGGACTAGTTCAAGTTCAAAACTCCCGAGCTGGCAAGTCTGTCGTTCTGCCCCTGAACAGGCAGTTAACCCACTGTTCCTAGGCCGTCATTGAAAATAAGTATTTGTTCTTACCTGACTTGCCTCGTTAAATAAAGGTAAAATAAAAAATTAAGAATAGAATGTGAAGTTAAGAAAGTTCTAAGCTGAGAGTTGGCCAGGGACTCAAAAAATGAAAACGACTTATTTTTTTCACAATACTTTTTTGTATTTTTGGGGGGTATTTTTCTCCCTTTTTCTCCCCAATTGTGTGATATCCAATTGGTAGTTACATTCTTGTAGCATCTCTGTAACTTGCGTATGGTCTCGGGAGAGGCGGGGGTTGAGAGCCATACATCCTCCGAAACACGACCGCCAAGCCGCACTGCTAAATACAACACAACTGCCCGCTTAACCTGGAAGCCAGCCACACCAATGTGTCGGAGGAAACACAGTGCAGTTGGCAACCGAAGTCAGCGTGCATGTGAATCGAAAACCGGGTCTGTAGTGACGCCTCTAGCGCTGCGATGCAGTGCCTTAGACCGCTGAGCCGCTCAGGAGGCCCAGAAAACAACTTTCTGACAAAATTAGAAACAAGTAATATCTGAAAATGTAGCTAGACTCTTACATGGATGAATTCTTCTTCCTCTGTCACGGACACCGTGATTGCCCTTAGTTTGAAGATGTAATCCGGAGACAGGTGTTTTATTCAACAGCCTTCTGTGTTCTCTTTTCGACTCCCTCCGCATTTGCAATCATGCTCTGCTTCCACCGGGTATTCCATTGATTTCAAAACTCAGTCAATTTCTTCCGTGACAACAACACTGTTGGTTGCCGTTTCTTTCCCATCACTGTCATCAGAAGACTGTACCATGTATGTATCATGTATGGTTCAATGAAAATGTTTAAAAAAAATCCTAAATAAGGGATTTTGTCATTGTCTGATTCATTTTCAGAGTCAGAGAGAGTCATCATGGCACAATCGTCCTCCAGAAAATAGTCCATCGCAACTTTTTCCCAATAATCTTTGTCGATAGTGCCTGTTAATTTCAGGGCAGCAATGTTAAAAACACTTTTGCGTTAACTTTTTTCTTAAAAATCTAATTTAAAAAAGGATTGTTTACACCTACTGAGCAGCTCATGTTATAGACAGAAGCATGCTACATGGCAGACCAATCCGAACTCATATTTCAGCATGTCCAGCCCATCCATTATCTCAGCGGGAAGGTTCCTGCCTTTTTCCGTGGCTAAACCAACTATACTTATAATTTACAGATGACATACATGGGTCACATGACGTGATAACATACATGAGGTCACATGACGTGATGACATTCACGAGGTCACATGATGTGATGACATTCACGGGTCACATGACGTGATGACATACATGGGTCACATGATGTGATGACATACACGGGTCACATGACGTGATGACATTCACGGGTCACATAATGTGATGACATTCACGGGTCACATGACGTGATGACATTCACGGGTCACATGACGTGATGACATTCACAGGTCACATGACGTGATGACATACATGGGTCACATGACGTGATGACATACATGGGTCACATGACGTGATGACATACACGGGTCACATGACGTGATGACATACACGTTTCTTATTAAGGCACATGAAAGGTCCCATGTTCCAGAAGCCATTTCTGCAACAACAACAAAACAAAAAAAATGCATTTTCATAAATGCCTCTCCTGTGAAGTAATGACGTGTCACATTATGGATCACATTAATTGTGAATAAGTGAGGCAGAAATATTCAGTGAGTGGATTGTTTTTACATTTTCAATAAGCCTCTTTGTACATCACAGACATCAAAATGGTTGAAATTAAAACGAGGAATGTGTCTCTGGGAATTTATCATTCTCTGCAACCTGAGGCGAGTAAACGACTCCCTCTGCTGGAATCCGAGTTTTCACAAGTTATTTATCAGGTGGCCCGCTGAGGCAAAGTGGTTATTTAAATGACCACAAATGTCCATCTTATCTGTTATGGGACCAGAGGTTGTCATAGCCTGCTGGGGTAATGAGGGCGTGGTGTTTTGATTCAGATATTTGACTATCTTCCAGAAGGCAGCTGGATTCCCACCATTAGCTAAATCCTTCACCCTTAGTTTTTTGAACGGTGCATGCTTATCTGAAATAGAGTTGATTAAAGAAATAAAAACAATGTAGGGCCTGATTCGAGTCAGAGATTTCTGACACAACCGCAGATCAGACAAGAATTGTTCCGCATTGAAATTCCTATAATTTCCTTGTAATAATGCGATGTTGAGATTTAAGGAGCTTTGCATCTCATGCAGACAGTGGTTACGGAAATCATTAGCAAATATTCCATTGGCTGTTTATTTATGAGGGGCTAGGGTTAGGGTTAGGGTTAGTCAAAATAATATGTAAAAGATTAGATTTTTCGGGGTGTTTTAAGTTAGGGCGATTTGGTTGAGCTATCAGCTGAGTTAGATTTAGCTCAATGCAGATATCTTTCAGACTATCAGAAGCTTACATCAACCAATCCAGAATAAGATCACCCAAAATGAATCATTCAGATTTAGCATAGTTAGACAGCAAGTCAGACAATTGGCAAAGAGCACATGTGGAGGCAGAGGTAGGGCGATCATTTCACACTTAATTAAGTTGGGCATTATTACCAAGCTTCCACATGTTGAGGCAGAGGGAGCGCGATAAATTCCCACTTAAGTAAGGTGGCCCGTATTTAGAGCTAGACATTCACATTGGCGAGGGTCAGAGGTACTCTGACAACTCTGTCAGATCTAAAACCATTACAACCAGTCAAAGACTCATCAGTATCAGTCTTATTTAACCAGATTACAGATATTACCTGGATGTTCACGTTGGTTTGAGAGGCCAGAGATATAATAATCTATTAACTTCTGGCATGTACATGAATCAGTCCAACGCCGCAGCTTATTTCAGATCAGACGGAGTCTCTAAAACAAGCATACTATGCTCAGATAAGTCTCAGCACACCCTTAAAATGTGAGGACAGAGTCCAGGCACCAAGATGGATTGGATGGACCCCGTCCTCTCTGTAGAACATCTTCTGTTTCCAGAAGGTGTCAAAGTAAGTCCAACAGAGCTACAGTAGACTGGTAGCCAGTCGGGTCGTGCCATCAACCTACTGAATCTTTCACTGCTACGACTCAGGGATGGCACTGGGCCTGAAATAATTGGACGCTTGTTGGAGTCTTTCAGGTATCCAATTAGTTCTTTAAAATCCTGTTTTGGCCGTTACGAGCTAGCCATCCTGATGTCATTAGATCCCACATGGACTACGACAATGACAGCCTCCTTGTTCTGACGTGAAACTAAAGGCAGCAGTCTAGTAATGTCCTGTTCCTAAGGTTGTTGACCCAGGAACTGAGACGTTTCTCACCATAGAGCTGCCGATGATAACGCTGGTGAGATGGCAGAGGAGGCCTGTGGTGTAGAGAAGGACGAGGTAGGCGTTGTGCTTTCCCCACTAGATTGTGTAAGTTCTTAATATGTTTGCTAAAAGTAGACACTTCTTCCCTAAAGTCATTTGGCCAGTAAACAATAGTTGCATTAGAACTCCGGTCGGTTCACATTGTCCCCGAAGAAAGCCTAGTAAACACAGCTACTTCCTGAACGGGGAAGAAACCTATACAGGCTGTTGGTGAGAAGAGAGCCTAGTAAACACAGCTACTTCCTGAACGGGGAAGAAACCGATACAGGCTGTTGGTAATACACCGTAACCAAACAAAATACAATAAACAAAATAGACTCCAGCCTGTTAAACTTAACTTCCTGCGACAAACAATTCACTCTGAATAATTTGTGTACTAGCTCTTCTTCCAGTCAATGAGTGTGTTTGTCCTACCATATGCACACACAATAAAGATACATCAATCTTCTTTGCTCTCTCTCTCTCTCTCTCTCACTCTCTCTCTCTCTCTCTCTCTCTCTCTCTCTCTCTCTCTCTCTCTGTCTCTCTATACATATATATATATATACAATTTCCCTTCACAGAAGGCTGGGGAAATAATTTTGACATTTATTGTAGAGTTTCCACATTTGCATGCTATGGAAGAGGCAAAGGGAATGGTACTGTTCCGGAATGCTAAAACTAAACATTTCCGTTCTCATTCAGAGTCTAACAGTGTTTAGCTGGGAATGATTGAATATAGATGTCTGAACAGGTAACCCATATCTTTCTACTGTAGTAGCATGTCTGAACAGGTAACCCATACCTTTCTACTGTAGTAACATGTCTGAACAGGTAACCCATACCTTTCTACTGTAGTAACATGTCTGAACAGGTAACCCATATCTTTCTACTGTAGTAGCATGTCTGAACAGGTAACCCATACCTTTCTACTGTAGTAACATGTCTGAACAGGTAACCCATACCTTTCTACTGTAGTAGCATGTCTGAACAGGTAACCCATACCTTTCTACTGTAGTAGCATGTCTGAACAGGTAACCCATACCTTTCCACTGTAGTAACATGTCTGAACAGGTAACCCCATATCTTTCTACTGTAGTAACATGTCTGAACAGCTAACCCATACCTTTCTACTGTAGTAACATGTCTGAACAGGTAACCCATACCTTTCTACTGTAGTAGCATGTCTGAACAGGTAACCCATACAATTCTACTGTAGTAGCATGTTTGAACAGGTAACCCATACCTTTCTACTGTAGTAGCATGTCTGAACAGGTAACCCATACCTTTCTACTGTAGTAGCATGTCTGAACAGGTAACCCATACCTTTCTACTGTAGTAGCATGTCTGAATAGGTAACCCATACCTTCTACTGTAGTAGCATGTCTGAATAGGTAACCCATACCTTTCTACTGTAGTAGCATGTCTGAACAGGTAACCCATACCTTTCTACTGTAGTAGCATGTCTGAACAGGTAACCCATACCTTTCTACTGTAGTAGCATGTCTGAACAGGTAACCCATACCTTTCTACTGTAGTAGCATGTCTGAATAGGTAACCCATACCTTCTACTGTAGTAGCATGTCTGAATAGGTAACCCATACCTTTCTACTGTAGTAGCATGTCTGAACAGGTAACCCATACCTTTCTACTGTAGTAGCATGTCTGAACAGGTAACCCATACCTTTCTACTGTAGTAGCATGTCTGAACAGGTAACCCATACCTTTCTACTGTAGTAGCATGTCTGAACAGGTAACCCATACCTTTCTACTGTAGTAGCATGTCTGAACAGGTAACCCCATACCTTTCTACTGTAGTAACATGTCTGAACAGGTAACCCATACCTTTCTACTGTAGTAACATGTCTGAACAGGTAACCCACACCTTTCTACTGTAGTAGCATGTCTGAACAGGTAACCCACACCTTTCTACTGTAGTAGCATGTCTGAACAGGTAACCCATACCTTTCTACTGTAGTAGCATGTCTGAACAGGTAACCCACACCTTTCTACTGTAGTAGCATGTCTGAACAGGTAACCCATACCTTTCTACTGTAGTAGCATGTCTGAACAGGTAACCCATACCTTTCTACTGTAGTAGCATGTTTGAATAGGTAACCCATACCTTCTACTGTAGTAGCATGTCTGAACAGTTAACCCATACCTTTCTACTGTAGTAACATGTCTGAACAGGTAACCCATACCTTTCTACTGTAGTAGCATGTCTGAATAGGTAACCCATACCTTTCTACTGTAGTAGCATGTCTGAACAGTTAACCCCATACCTTTCTACTGTAGTAGCATGTCTGAACAGTTAACCCCATACCTTTCTACTGTAGTAGCATGTCTGAACAGGTAACCCACACCTTTCTACTGTAGTAGCATGTCTGAACAGGTAACCCATACCTTTCTACTGTAGTAGCATGTCTGAACAGGTAACCCATACCTTTCTACTGTAGTAGCATGTCTGAATAGGTAACCATACCTTCTACTGTAGTAGCATGTCTGAACAGGTAACCCATACCTTTCTACTGTAGTAGCATGTCTGAACAGGTAACCCATACCTTTCTACTGTAGTAGCATGTCTGAACAGGTAACCCACACCTTTCTACTGTAGTAGCATGTCTGAACAGGTAACCCATACCTTTCTACTGTAGTAGCATGTCTGAACAGGTAACCCATACCTTTCTACTGTAGTAGCATGTCTGAACAGGTAACCCATACCTTTCTACTGTAGTAGCATGTCTGAACAGGTAACCCATACCTTTCTACTGTAGTAGCATGTCTGAACAGGTAACCCATACCTTTCTACTGTAGTAACATGTCTGAACAGGTAACCCATACCTTTCTACTGTAGTAGCATGTCTGGACAGGTAACCCATACCTTTCTACTGTAGTAGCTAGCTACTGCTGGGTTAGATTATTTCCCGCCAAATATCCTTTTAGAAAAAAACGTATGAAGTATGTATAATGCCTACAATGTGTTTGTTACGCCTACAACGATATTTATTTGAAGTACGTTGTAATACCTTATAATCTACTTTCATTGTTTAATTACATAGATTTTTCGTTATTACATTATTATATACATTATTATTTTAGTATACCACTTCTGAGGGGATTTTAGTCTCTGATTGGTCAGCTGTGGAGTGGCCGCAGCCTACACTAATACCCAGCCTGACTATATTAGACAGAGCTTTTCATCAAAGGTAAATGAGAGTGGAATAATTTCCCTTTGGCTGTGAGTCCTTAGTACTAATCGTGGCTTGGAGAGAGAAACACAAACACAACCCAGAGGAATAACTGACAAATGGGAGGGATAAATGGCGCTTTAATCAGCTTCAAACCTTAATTTGAAGGATTTCACACACGCACGCCACGCACGCCACTCATGCCATGCACGCAAACAGGCAGGCAGCCACAGGCTCACACACACACCCGAACACACACACATATGTTAATTCCTGAATTAAATTTTTTATCTGATTAATTACTCTGTGATGAAAGGATTAGCTACTAGATTTCCTGCTGACTCAGCCAGGCCACCCGTGATACAAGGCAGTATTCAATGTCCATCCATGTCTGAGGAAGTCAGGAAATTACGTGGGAACTGGCCACTAGGGGCAACATTGAGTGTTGTTACCTTCATGTAGGTTTGGGGTCTTGCTAGGGCGTCGCGGAAAGAGGGGGTAATGGCGCTAGAGCGTTTTGGCGCTAGGGCGTCGTGGCTCTAAGGTGTCGTGCGCTAGGGCGTTGTGGCGCTTGGCGTCGTGGCGCTAGGGCGTCATGGCGCTAGGGCGTCGTGGCTCTAGGGCGTCGTGGCTCTAAGGTGTCATGCGCTAGGGCGTCGTGGCACTTGGGCGTCATGGCGCTAGGGCATCGTGGCTCTAGGGCGTCGTGGCTCTAAAGCATTGTGGCTCTAGGGCGTTGTGGCTCTAGGGCGTTGTAGCTCTAAGGCGTTGTGCACTAGGGCTTTGTGGCTCTAGGGTGTTGTGGCGCTAGGACATTGTGGTGGTAGGCGTTGTGGCTCTAGGGCTTTGTGGCGCCAGGGCGTTGTGGCGCTTGGGCGTTGTGGTGCTAGGGCGTTGTGGCGCTAGGGTGTAGTGCGCTAGGGCGTTGTGGCTCTAAGGCGTTGTGCGCTAAGGCATTGTGTGCTAGGGCGTTGTGGCTCTAGGGCGTTGTGGCTCTTGGGTGTTGTGGCTACTGACCAGGCCACTGGCCAGGCTACTGACCAGGCTACTGACCAGGCTACTGACCAGGCTACTGATTAGGCTACTGACCAGGTTAATGACTAGGCTACTGGCCAAGCTACTGACCAGGCTACTGATTAGGCTACTGACCAGGCTACTGACCAGGCTACTGACCAGGCCACTGATTAGGCTACTGATTTGGATATGCAGAATTAAGTGATATGACATGCTATTCTATAAAATAATTTCTCCGTAATTAATATCACCTGATTGAGCTAATCATGTAAATGTATTTAACTAGAGATTCAGGGCACCACGTAAGAATATTTATAGAGCTGTTATCTTCCGAATAAACTCTTAAAGACCTAGTAATATTTTACATCAATAGCAGTCAATATCAATCGTCACCTTAATTCAGTCTCATCTGAAAGTTGTAAATTCTTGGTTATCTGCATGAACCCTGGCAAACAATTTGAATCAGCAATACAAAATTGGGTTTAATTGTTTATTTACTAAATACCTAACTAATCACACAGAATTACACATAAACATATTTAAATCATAACTTGAGTACAAATTACGTCATAAAGGAAAACATCCCTAGCAGGCGGAACAGATATGACAGTTGGTTACACAAAGGAAAAGAGGCTGGGTTTGAGTGAAAGAGCGGGAAGACTGAGGAACACAAGGACGAAGCTGGGCTATCGTAAATACAGTATCTTATTTATTCTAACATTACCGCCCATTAGGAAAATGCAATAAATATTTACTCTGAGCTTCAGTAGGTTGGTGGTAGATGGAAGGCCGTGTTGCCAAACGGAGTCCTCTGTCCTTTGAAGAATGTCTCTGGTGGTCAATTGGATAAGTTGTAGTAACGTCGTTGTGTGATAGATGGGATACTCTGTCTGTTCCTTCTTAACCCTCGTTTTCAGCAGCTGTTGCCAACTCAACGGCTAGGAGGTATCACTTCTGTAGTGAATAAGAGTTCAAAGTTCATACCATTCTCAACCAAAGCTCACGCTGATGTTGGCTTCATTCTGTAGTTATTATCTGAACCATTCTGACATAGGACCGTCGTCCTCACATCATCGGAACAGGAAGTTATGTTGTCGTCAAGAGCTTATATAGGAAGGGAGAGAAGGGCGTGTTTGAAAAGTTTTATAACCCTTGTCCCTTCACAGGGGAGGGCCACTGATTAAGCAGTGATTAACCTTATGAAAACCCAAATCTCACATTTTAGAAGCTAAATTCACATTTCATTTCTTCCCATCACAAATTATTTCATATTCAAACATTTAAATTGAACAACAATGAATCCAATAACTCTGATGTGTAGACTTTCCACTGTAGAGTTTATGTCATCTTATCATTGATGAGAATGTCTCAGATGACAACCGAACTGACATCATATCATATTCATTAAGTACCACCGCATATGTTCAATTGATCGGATTACCAGAATATAGTTAATTTCCCCCCACCTTCTGATGTTCCCAGAATCTCTATGCTAACCAAGGGTTTTGCAAATGTAACCTCAGTAGTGTAGAGAGAGGAAAAAGGGGGGAAGAGGTATTTATGACTGTCATAAACCAACGTCATGGCCAACGTCATGACACTACTGACCATGCTACTGACCAGGCTACTGACCAGGCTGCTGACCAGGCTACTGATTAGGCAACTGACCAGGCTACTGACCAGGCTACCGACCAGGCTACTTTGCTACTTTCCATTGACACAATTGATGCCTTAACCAATTGCGTTACCGCTAAAACCAGCTTTTGGTGAGTCTTCATTATCTCCAGTAGCGCTGATTGAAACTGACACATTGGCGCAAGTTTTTAAGTACAAACCTAAAATATCTCCAACCCCTCTTGCCTTAGTGCTGATATAAGACACATGACCAACCCTTTTGACAAGGTTTTGTAAAATCGAGCTTTTACAAGTTGATCGCCACCCGAAAAATAGAGCCCACTATGCAAAATGTCAACATGGGAAATGACTGATAATTATTTCACTTCTCAGTGGCCTTCAGAGAGAAAGGAGGGCGTTGGATGGATAGGATCCCCAAATAACTCAAAGCCCCCCCAAGCAGACCTGGATTCAAATAATATTTGACATTTTTCAAATCGTTTTAGCGTTTTCTTTAGCCTACATTGGGTTTAACAAGAGGGGCAGGGTTTGCACTTTTGTGAGTATTCAATTGGTTCAGTCCTCATTTTGTTTGGAGACTGTAATCAATGCCTCCTTTCTTCTTGTCTTCTTTTATTTTCTTTGTATGAGCTTTCAATCCTCACTGTATATTTGACAGTTTAGTGTGACTATTATTTTGACAGCAGTTTTTATTTTATGCGCGAGACGCGCGAGAGAAAAAGGAAAATACATTTTTGTCAAAGTTGTTCAAGTATCCAAGAAAACAACGTCAGACTCAGCACCTAGCTGGAAAGAGACGTATTCACTGTCTTTCAATATTGGTCTTGTTTCAAATCTTTCTAATTCTTTTGAACGTGGACTGAACAAACATTTGTGTTGTAATTGATGTTCTGAAGTCTGCTAGCAGTATGACGTTATTAGCTGTAGCCTAGCTAAACTCTTTGTGCTGGCTATTATAAGTTAATCTTGCGCCACATTAGCAAGCTGTTAGCACATAATATAAACTATTTGGGCAGAAATTCTCAAGCATATTGATGCATTTGATGTATGAAGCGTGCTAATATAAAGCTGGGTAAAAGTGTATTATTTGTGGACTATATTGTTCCTATTGGAAGAGCATTTTTGGTTTGTTTCTCCATCAGCTATTCCGGTGTGCTTACGGAAATGCTACCGCATTAAACTTTCATGAGCCATCAGTTTGAGAGTTGACCATTCATTCAGCTGGGGATGACACACACTCCTCCACTCTCAATCCTCTTCTCTCCTCTCAGTCCTCTCCTCTCAGTCCAGCACTCTCAGTTCTCTCTTCTCAGTCCTCTTATCTACTCTCAGTCCTCTCCACCCCTCTCAGTCCTCTCATCTACTCTGCCCTCTCATCCCCTCTCAGTCCTCTCCTCTACCCTGTCCTCTCCTCTCAGTCCTCTCATCTACTCTCAGTTCTCTCCTTTCAGTCCTCTCATCTACTCTCAGCCCTCTCCTCTCAGTCCTCCCCTTTCAGTCCTCTCCTCTCCTCTCATCCCTTCTCAGTCCTCTCCTCTCTCCTTTCCTCTCCTCCCCTCTCAGTCCTCTCCTCTCCAATGAGCCATCCCCCTTTTTGCAGGTCAAACCATTCCTTATTGATTGGGTTTGTGATTGACATCCCCTCAGTGAACCAAACCACTCCCTATCGACCGGGGGGGGGGGGGGTATTGACAGTGGTCAAACTATCTGACTGGCGGAGCTTAACAAAACAGCCAGGCTGAAATTTACTGCAAAACAATTACATGTTGTCTGCATGTCAGCACACACACACACACACACACACACACACACACACACACACACACACACACACACACACACACACACACACACACACACCTCTGATTCCACACTCGTCGATGGGGGTCTTGACAAAGGCCTCTCGCGTTTTACAGAAGATTTCCAGGCTGTTTCAATTTGTTAATTCCCCAGCCCATATACAGGCTGGTACAAAATGGTAACAGTTGGTCAATAACACAGTTTTAACCAAGCCTGATTGAACTGGTCTAATAAGTTAAGATAGGGAGGAAAATCCATATAGTCTTTACTCAACCAGTCCTTCCTAAATTGAGAGGCCATAACCCAGTGTAGTTCCCATTAGTCAAGGGTAGTATGAGGAAGGTCAAATAGCCTGTATTAGCATACACTAGCCTGCATGTGTATGTTTAGAATCACAAGAGATAAATTCAACACTATTTTGAGGTTTATATGGTCCCATTTTAGTCATTGGTGTTAAAATGTGTGGACTCAAAACAACTAAAGCCTTTGTCACGATCGTCGTAAGAAGCGGACCAAAACGCAGCATTTTAATGGATGATGAAAACACAAAGTAAACTGAACAAAACAAGAAATTAACAACGAGCGTGACGCTATACACAAACTGTGCTGACACAAACAACTAACATAGACAATCACCCACAACCCACAATGACAAAACAGGCTACCTAAATATGGTTCCCAATCAGAGACAACGACTAACACCTGCCTCTGATTGAGAACCATATCAGGCCAAACATAGAAATAGACAAACTAGACACACAACATAGAATGCCCACCCTGCTCACTGTCCTGACCACCACTAAAACAAGGAAAACACAAAAGACAGGCTTATTTAAACAGTTCTTAATGTGTCACCTTAAGGTGTTTTGAAATATGATATCAATCACTGTTTGAAGCCAATTATTATGAAAATAGCCAACACTTCCACCTCACAGACCATCTGTATTTAGAACGTCTGTCAGAGTAGAGAAAAACACAGACCTTGAAGACGACCGACACGGTGTCAACTGGAACGACGATCTCACTAACGGTTGCTAGAAACTCAACCACGTACAGATTGATTTAGTTTAGAAAAATGTCAATTTCTTATCTTTGTGTAGCATGACATCAAGGCCAATCAATGTACATGCAAAAAAAATAAACATTTTAAAAAATCTACCTGCAACAGAGCATGCTGGGAAATATGACAATGAGGTCCCTCCCAGATATGTGGATAACTCCATAGATTTAAAATACCTGTCTCTGGTTACTCTGGAGTTAAAAGTACTCCGTCAGTGAGGGCTCCGATGAATCGGTAGCTGTGTGTGTGTGTGTGTGTGTGTGTGTGTGTGTGTGTGTGTGTGTGTGTGTGTGTGTGTGTGTGTGTGTGTGTGTGTGTGTGTGTGTGTGTGTGTGTGTGTGTGTGTGTGTGTGTGTGTATACAGTGGGGCAAAAAGGTATTTAGTCAGCCACCAATTGTGCAAGTTCTCTCACTTAAAAAGATGAGAGAGGCCTGTAATTTTCATCATGGGTACACTTCAACTATGATAGACAAAATGAGGGAAAAAAATCTAGAAAATCACATTGTAGGATTGTTAATGAATTTATTTGCAAAATATGGTGGAAAATAAGTATTTGGTCAATAACAAAAGTTCTGTGTTAAGAGGAAGATTCCAGACCAGCCATCTGTGTTATGAGTAGAACTCCAAACCAGTAATCTGTGTTACGAGGAGGATTCCAGACCAGTAATCTGTGTAATGAGGAGGATTCCAGACCAGTCATCTGTGTTGTTTGGAGGATTCCAGACCAGTCATCTGTATTATGAGGAGGATTCCAGACCAGTCATCTGTGTTATGAGGAGGATTCCAGACCAGTCATCTGTGTTATGAGGAGGATTCCAGACCAGTCATCTGTGTTATGAGGAGGATTCCAGACCAGTCATCTGTGTTATGAGGAGGATTCCAGACCAGTCATCTGTGTAATGAGGAGGATTCCAGACCAGTCCTTTGTGCTACGAGGAGAATTCCAGACCAGTCCTCTGTGTTATGAGGAGGATTCCAGACCAGTCATCTGTGTTATGAGGAGGATTCCAGACCAGTCATCTGTGTAATCAGGAGGATTCCAGACCAGTCATCTGTGTTAAGAGGAGGATTCCAGACCAGCCATCTGTGTTATGAGGAGAATTCCATACCAGTCATCTGTGTTATGAGGAGTATTCCAGACCAGTCCTCTTTGTTATGAGGAGGATTCCAGTCCAGTCCTCTGTGTTATGAGGAGGATTCCAGACCAGTTTTCTGTGTAATGAGGAGCATTCCAGACCCGTCATCTGTGTAATGAGTAGGATTCCAGTCCAGTCATCTGTGTTATTGGGAGGTTTCCAGACCAGTCATCTGTGTAATGAGGAGGATTCCAGACCAGTCATCTGTATTATGAGGAGGATTCCAGACCATTCCGATGTGTTATGAGGATTCCAGACCAGTCCTCTGTGTTATGGGGAGGATTCCAGACCATTTATATGTGTTATGAGGAGGATTCCAGACCAGTCTTCTGTGTTTTGAGGAGGATTCCAGACCAGTCATCTGTGTTATGAGGAGGATTCCAGACCAGTCATCTGTGTTTCGAGGAGGATTCCAGACCTGACATCTGTGTTACGAGGAGGATTCCAGACCAGTCCCCTGTGTTATGAGGAGGGATTCCAGACCAGTCATCTATGTTATGAGGAGGATTCCAGACTAGTCCTCTGTGTTACGAGGATAATTCCAGACCAGTCCTCTGTGTTACGAGGACGATTCCAGACCAGTCATCTGTGTTATGAGGAAGATTCCCGGAACAGTCATCTGTGTTAAGAGGAGGATTCCAGACCAGTCATCTGTGTTAAGAGAAGGATTCCAGACCAGTCATCTGTGTTTTGGGGACGATTCCAGACCAGTCATCTTTGTAATTGAGAAGGATTCTTGACCAGTCATCTGTGTTTTGGGGAGAATACCAGACCAGTCATCTGTGTTAAGAGGAGGATTCCAGACCAGCCATCTGTGTTATGAGGATAATTCAAAACCAGTCCTTTGTGTTATGAGGAGGATTCCAGACCAGTCATCTGTGTTATGAGTAGAACTCCAGACCAGTCATCTGTGTTATGAGTAGAACTCCAGACCAGTCCTCTGTGTTATGAGGATAATTCCAGACCAGTCCTTTGTGTTATGAGGAGGATTCCAGACCAGTCATCTGTGTTATGAGTAGAACTCCAGACCAGTCATCTGTGTTGTGAGGAGGATTCCAGACTAGTCCTCTGTGTTACGAGGATAATTCCAGACCAGTCCTCTGTGTTACGAGGAGGATTCCAGACCAGTCATCTGTGTTATGAGGAGGATTCCAGACCAGTCCTCTGTGTTATGAGTAGGATTCCAGACCAGTTCTCTGTGTTATCAGGAAGATTCCAGACAAGTCATCTCTGTTACGAGGAGGATTTCTGACCAGTCCTCATTTATGAGGAGGATTCCAGACCAGTCATCTGTGTTACGAGGAGGATTCCAGACCAGTCATCTGTGTTATGAAGAGGATTCCAGACCAGTCATCTGTGTTACGAGGAGGATTCCAGACCAGTTATCTATATTATGAAGAGGATTCCAGACCAGTCATCTGTGTTACGAGGAGGATTCCAGACCAGTTATCTATATTATGAGGAGGATTCCAGACCAGTCATCTGTGTTATGAGGAGGATTCCAGCCCAGTCCTCTGTGTTATGAGGAGGATTTCTGACCAATCCTCTGTGTTATGAGGAGGATTCCAGACCAGTCATCTGTGTTACGAGGAGAATTCCAGCCCAGTCCTCTGTGTTACGAGGAGGTTTCCAGACTAGTCCTCTGTGTTATGAGGTGGTTTCCAGGCCAGTCATCTGTATTATGAGAAGGATTCCAGACCAGCCATCTCCATGCAATGGTTAGAGAAGAAGAGACAAATCCTAACAGATGAAGGGACAGGGGCCTGGTGAATAAATGATGTTTGTTGTAGCTCCCTGGGGCTAAGAGAAATGATTAGGTTGTTCAACGAGGGCTGTTTGTGTGCACAGTGGGATTGAAAATGTCTGAACAATATAAAATCCAAAAGCTAGCGACACTAAAGGGACTAAAAATGCGATAATATGATTATATTTCTATTGATGTTACCTCGAAGAGACACCAAACAAGCATAACATCTGATGTAAATGGATTTAGAAACAGTTCTAGCTACGTACCTCAGTTACAGCTCCACTGTGACAGAGGCAGTCATGCAAAGGAGGCTGTCGGGAGGACCTGCTGAAGGACAGAGATCAATTATAGGACCTGCTGAAGGACAGAGATCATTTATAGGACCTGCTGAAAGACAGTTAATTTATAGGAGCTGCTGAAGACAGAGATCATTTATAGGAGCTGCTGAAGGACAGAGATCATTTATAGGAGCTGCTGAAGACAGAGATCATTTATAGGAGCTGCTGAAGACAGAGATCATTTATAGGAGCTGCTGAAGACAGAGATCATTAATATGAGCTACTCAAGGACAGAGATAATTTATAGGACCTGCTGAAGACAGAGATCATTTATAGGAGCTGCTGAAGACAGAGATCATTTATAGGAGCTACTCAAGGACAGAGATCATTTATAGGACCTACTGAAAGACAGAGATCAATTATAGGACCTGCTGAAGGACAGAGATAATTTATAGGACCTGCTGAAAGACAGAGATCAATTATAGGGACTGCTAAAGGACAGAGATCATTTATAGGACCTGCTGAAGGACAGAGATCATTTATAGGACCTGCAAACTTAATTTATAGGAGCTGCTGAAGGACAGACTTAATTTATAGGAGCTGCTGAAGGACAGACTTCATTTATAGGAGCTGCTGAAGGACAGAGATCATTTATAGGACCTGCTGAAAGACAGAGATCAATTATAGGACCTGCTGAAGGACAGAGATCAATTATAGGAGCTGCTGATGGACAGAGATCATTTATAGGACCTGCTGAAAGACAGAGATCAATTATAGGACCTGCTCAAGGACAGAGATCATTTATAGGACCTGCTGAAAGACAGTTAATTTATAGGAGCTGCTGAAGACAGAGATCATTTATAGGAGCTGCTGAAGACAGAGATCATTTATAGGAGCTGCTGATGACAGAGATCATTTATAGGAGCTACTCAAGGACAGAGATAATTTATAGGACCTGCTGAAAGACAGAGATCAATTATAGGACCTGCTAAAGGACAAAGATCATTTATAGGACCTGCTGAAGGACAGAGATCATTTATAGGACCTGCATTCTTAATTTATAGGAGCTGCTGAAGGACAGACTTCATTTATAGGAGCTGCTGAAGGACAGACTTCATTTATAGGAGCTGCTGAAGGACAGACTTCATTTCATAGGTTTCACCTCTGCTCCCGCTCTTCCCCTCTGGTGCTCGAGGGCGCCAGGCTGCCCTGCATCACGCACTCCTGCCATCATCAATTACGCACACCTGCCTTCCCTCGTCACGCGCATCGGCGATATTGGATTCACCTGGACTCACTCATCACCTGTTTATTACCTCCCCTATATAAGTCAGGTTCCCTGCTCGGTTCCCTGCTGATGCATTGATTGTTTTTTGTCTGTATTACTCGTGTGCTGACGCTGTTCTTGTCTCGTTCTATATTAAATGTTTGACTCCCCGTATCTGCTTCACCTCTCCAGCGTCATTCATTTATAGTTCACTGACACCTTCGGTGGATGCTGATCGTGTGGTCATTTACAAGAAGCCAGACCCATCCCACTCGTGTTGGAAGTTCAGAATGAGAATAGGTTTAGGTCTTCCATTATCCTGTTAGAGGTGTAGATTTTACATCTCACATTCCAGTGTTCCAATTTGTGAACGAGGGATTATTACTAATGCGGCTCTGTGCGGCCAATGGGTTTAAAGGCGGTACCGTTCCGTGAGCTTTGTGGCCTACCACTTCGCGGCTGAGCCGTTGTTGCTCCTAGACGTTTCCTCGTCACAATAACGGCACTTACAGTTAACCGGGGGGGGGGGGGGGGGGGGGGGGGGCAGCTCTAGCAGGGCAGAAATTTGACGAACTGACATGTTGGAAAAGTTGAAAAGTGACTGAGCTCTTCAGTAAGGGCCATTCTACCGCCAATGTTTGTCTATGGAGATTGCATGGCCGTATGCTTGATTTTATACACCTGTCATCAACGGGTGTGGCTGAAATAGCGGAATCCACTCACTTGAAGGGGTGTCCACATACTTTGGAGTATTTAGTGTATTTAATGCATCTAATTGAGGGTGTTTGTTTTCTTGTGACATAATTACATTTTCTCCAGTAACCTATAACAACGTAACATGCAAGTGGCAAAGGGCCAATCAGTTCATCCCGCGACAAACGACAATTGCAGAGCAGTTTCATTGTTTTTATTCAGGCGTAACTCCCACCAATCGAAGAAGCGCAAGAACTGTTCGTCGGGAGCTTCATGAAATGTGTTTCCATGGCCGAGCAGCCGCACACAAGCATAAGATCACCGTGAGCAATGCCAAGAGTCAGCTGGAGTGGTGTAAAGCTGGCGCCATTGGAGCAGTTTATCTGGAGTGATGAATCACGCTTCACCATCTGGCAGTCTGACGGACGAATGTGGGTTTGGCGGATGACAGGAGAACTCTTACCTGCCCGAATGCATAGTGCCAACTGTAAAGTTTGGTGGAGGAGGAATAATGGTCTAGGGCTGTTTTTCATGGTTCGGGCTAGGCCCCTTAGTTCCAGTGCAGTGAAATCTTAACACAAACTATGTCCCGTGCACAATGTCCCTTGCACAAAGTGCAGTCCATAGAGAAATTGTTTATTGTGATCAGTGGGCACTGACCTCAACCCCATCAAACACCTTCGGGATGAATTGGAGTGCCGACCGGGGAGCCAGGCCTAATCACCCAACAATCAGTGCCCCGACCTCACTAATGCTCTTGTGGTTGAATAGAAGCAAGTCCCCGCAGCAATGTTCCAACATCTAGTGGAAAACCTTCCCAGAAGAGTGGAGGCTGTTATAGCAGCAATGTTCCAACATCTAGTGGAAAGCCTTCCCAGAAGAGTGGAGGCTGTTATAGCAGCAATGTTCCAACATCTAGTGGAAAGCCTTCCTAGAAGAGTGGAGGCTGTTATAGCAGCAATGTTCCAACATCTAGTGGAAAGCCTTCCCAGAAGAGTGGAGGCTGTTATAGCAGCAATGTTCCATCATCTAGTAGAAAGCCTTCCCAGAAGAGTGGCGGCTGTTATAGCAGCTATGTTCCAACATCTAGTGGAAAGCCTTCCCAGAAGAGTGGAGGCTGTTATAGCGACAAAATGGGGGGCCAACTCCATATTACTGCCCATGATTTTGGAATGAGATGTTTGTCAAAGAGGTGTCCACATACTTTTGGTAATGTAGTGTATATTAGACATGCGAAGCACAGAGTTCGTTTTCAAAAAAGAGACATTTAATATATATATTTACTCGTTCAGAAATATCCATGTCCGAAATCATAAAAATAAATAAACACAATGCGTAATCAGTTATTATGGCTATTTGTTTGGTGAAGTAGATCTGAATATGAATGAATGATTTCTCCATAATCTACTGCAATAAAACATTAGATTGTCTATCATTTCTCCATAATCTACTGCAATAAAACATTAGATTGTCTATCATTTCTCCATAATCTACTGCAATAAAACATTAGATTGTCTTTAATTTCTCCATAATCTACTGCAATAAAACATTAGATTGTCTTTAATTTCTCCATAATCCACTGCAGTAAACATTAGATTGTCTATCATTTCTCCATAATCCACTGCAGTAAACATTAGATTGTCTATCATTTCTCCATAATCCACTGCAGTAAACATTAGATTGTCTTTAATTTCTCCATAATCTACTGCAATAAAACATTAGATTGTCTATCATTTCTCCATAATCTACTGCAATAAAACATTAGATTGTCTTTAATTTCTCCATAATCTACTGCAATAAAACATTAGATTGTCTATCATTTCTCCATAATCCACTGCAGTAAACATTAGATTGTCTTTAATTTCTCCATAATCTACTGCAATAAAACATTAGATTGTCTATCATTTCTCCATAATCTACTGCAATAAAACATTAGATTGTCTTTAATTTCTCCATAATCTACTGCAATAAAACATTAGATTGTCTATCATTTCTCCATAATCTACTGCAATAAAACATTAGATTGTCTATCATTTCTCCATAATCTACTGCAATAAAACATTAGATTGTCTTTAATTTCTCCATAATCTACTGCAATAAAACATTAGATTGTCTATCATTTCTCCATAATCTACTGCAATAAAACATTAGATTGTCTTTAATTTCTCCATAATCTACTGCAATAAAACATTAGAATGTAACTAGCTCTGTGGTTCAAATCTGCATCTAATTGAGGTGTAGCTCCACTATTCAGCTAAATTAAATGTGAAAGCCCTTTCCAAAAGGGGGCAGAGTTGTCACGCTTAATAGGCCTGTGTGTGTGTGTGTGTGCGTGCTCGTGAGTATGTGTCCACACGTGCGTGTGTTTGTGTGTGTGTTTGCCTGAGTGCGAGTGTGATCTGGGGCTACACTAACCCCAGGGTGTTTAGTCTCTCTGTCCAGACAGTTTCTCTCTCTCTCTCTCTCTCTCTCTCTCTCTCTCTCTCTCTCTCTCGCTCTCTCTCTGTGTGTGTGTGTGTGTGTGTGTGTTTGCCTGAGTGCGAGTGTGATCTGGGGCTACTCTAACCCCAGGGTGTTTAGTCTCTCTGTCCAGACAGTTTCTCCCTCTCTCTCTTGCTCTCTCTCTCTCTCTCTCTCTCTCTCTCTCTCTGTGTGTGTGTGTGTGTGTGTGTGTGTGTGTGTGTGTGTGTGTGTGTGTGTGTGTGTGTGTGTGTGTGTGTGTGTGTGTGTGTGTGTGTGTGTGAGAAATGAACTGTCAGTGTGTTTCCGGGCCAAGTTAATGCTTAGAGGTCCCAGCCCAGCAAGATCCAGACATCCAGACAGGGGCCGAGACCAGCAGGAGTCCTAGCCCACCCAGGGCTCTCATTGATCAGGCCACCGGGTGGCCTTGTGGGTCCCTTCTCTCCATGAGTGGCTGGTTTTAACGAGAAGACCACCCACTGTACACCAGCCACAGAAGTACTCCATCTCTGACTAGCTGCCACTATTAGGCTTTTAGAGAGAGAGAGAGAGAGAGAGAGAGAGAGAGAGAGAGAGAGAGAGAGAGAGAGAGAGAGAGAGAGAGAGAGAGAGAGAGAGAGAGAGAGAGAGAGAAAGCTGCTCTTTGAGGCTACAGCGACTGGCCTGACATTATGAGCCACACAGAAAATGTCACTGTTGGAAATTATGGTTTCGGCTAATTTAATGTTGGCAGACTGACCGCCACTTCCCTACACACAAGCCAGCAGGGTCAACAATAGATCCAAATAGTTTGGTTTGCTGTTCCAAGTTGCCTGCTGGAACATAAAACAAGAGTTTGCTCTGTCCTCAGCTTGTACAGATGAAACAATTATAATGTAGATATTTTTACATTTAGATTCTAAGGCCTAAAGATTCACGAATTCTCTGTAGGTGGTTGAGCTTTATTATCTTGTGTGCTCTATCTTTAGAATGTTCAGGGGTGAAACAGAAAGGTCTCTGAAGTCTTCTGTAGTCATGGTGCCCGGGAAGAAAACGTTACTGGTCGTTTGGTTGAATTAGTTTTTTTGAAACCAGGAAGTCTTATTGAGGTCTGAATATCTCTTTCACAAGTGTTTTGTACCGGTTCTCTATAATCTCCCAGTGATGTGGTTGATATTGTCTGGCCCCATCAGGCCATAGTCTATCAGCCACGCTGCATGATTCAAATCAATAGGTCAAGGTTCATGTTCATGGCTGCATGACTTTTACTCTGGACTGGGGCATTACTCTGGACTGGGGCATTACTCTGGACTGGGGCATTACTCTGGACTGTGGCTCCATCTACCTTGGACTGGGGCATTAATATGGGCTGGGGCATTAATATGGACTGGGGCATTAATATGGACTGGGGCATTAATATGGACTGGGGCATTACTCTGGACTGTGGCTCCATCTACCTTGGACTGGGGCATTAATATGGACTGGGGCATTACTCTGGACTGGGGCATTCCTCTGGACTGGGGCATTACTCTGGACTGGGGCATTCCTCTGGACTGGGGCATTACTCTGGACTGGGGCATTACTCTGGACTGGGGCATTACTCTGGACTGGGGCATTAATATGGACTGGGGCATTACTCTGGACTGGGGCATTCCTCTGGACTGGGGCATTACTCTGGACTGGGGCATTCCTCTGGACTGGGGCATTACTCTGGACTGGGGCATTACTCTGGACTGGGGCATTACTCTGGACTGGGACATTACTCTGGACTGGGGAATTGATATGGACTGGGGCATTACTCTGGACTGGGGCATTACTCTGGACTGGGGCATTACTCTGGACTGGGGCATTACTCTGGACTGGGGCATTACTCTGGACAGGGGCATTACTCTGGACTGGGGCATTACTCTGGACTGGGGCATTACTCTGGACTGTGGCATTACTCTGGACTGGGGCATTACTCTGGACTGGGGCATTACTCTGGACTGGGGCATTACACTGGACTGGGGCATTACTCTGGACTGGGGCATTACTCTGGACTGGGGCATTCATATGGACTGGGGCATTAATATGGACTGGGGCTCCATCTTCCTTGGACTGGGGCATTAATATGGACTGGGGCATTACTCTGGACTGGGGCATTACTCTGGACTGGGGCATTACTCTGGACTGGGGCATTAATATGGACTGGGGCATTAATATGGACTGGGGCATTACTCTGGACTGGGGCTCCATCTTCCTTGGACTGGGGCATTAATATGGACTGGGGCATTAATATGGACTGGGGCATTACTCTGGACTGGGGCATTAATATGGACTGGGGCATTAATATGGACTGGGGCATTAATATGGACTGGGGCATTACTCTGGACTGGGGCTCCATCTTCCTTGGACTGGGGCATTAATATGGACTGGGGCATTACTCTGGACTGGGGCTCCATCTTCCTTGGACTGGGGCATTAATATGGACTGGGGCATTACTCTGGACTGGGGCATTACTCTGGACTGGGGCATTACTCTGGACTGGGGCATTACTCTGGACTGGGGCATTACTCTGGACTGGGGCATTAATATGGACTGGGGCATTACTCTGGACTGGGGCATTCCACTGGACTGGGGCATTACTCTGGACTGGGGCATTAATATGGACTGGGGCATTACTCAGGACTGGGGCATTAATATGGATTAGGGCATTACTCTGGACTGGGGCATTACTCTGGACTGGGGCATTAACCTGGACTGGGGCATTACTCAGGACTGGGGCATTACTCTGGACTGGGGCATTACACTGGACTGGGGCATTACTCTGGACTGGGGCATTACTCTGGACTGGGGTATTACTCTGGACTGGGGCATTAATATGGACTGGGGCATTACTCTGGACTGGGGTATTACTCTGGACTGGGGCATTAATATGGACTGGGGCATTACTCTGGACTGGGGTATTACTCTGGACTGGGGCATTAATATGGACTGGGGCATTACTCTGGACTGGGGTATTACTCTGGACTGGGGCATTAATATGGACTGGGGCATTACTCTGGACTGGGGCATTACTCTGGACTGGGGCATTACTCTGGACTGGGGCATTACTCTGGACTGGGGCATTACTCTGTCTCGTTGGTTCGTTCTACAACAGACCCAGATCACAGCATGACAAGGGAAGGTTCTATATTTAGTGCACTACCTTTGACCAAGCCAATAGAGCTCTGCTACACTACAAAGGGAATAGGATGCCTTTTGGGATGCAGACATACATCACAGCGTGGCGATCTGTTCCTGTAAGTAGGTCAACACATGAAACACGTCGACATTGTACGTGACTAGCCTGAGTCCCACATCTGTTCGTTGCTCTCTCAACAACTCCATTGTTTTGTGCTGCCTTTTCTTCCAGTCACATCAGTGGAGTTGGAAAGACAGCACAAACAGACGTAGGACACCAGGCTCTAATACTACCATTGGACACGGTCTCCACTACACTCCATTCTATTCTCATTGCTTATTTCATTAATGCTATTTTAGCTAAGCTAATAGAATGATCCTAACTAGCTAGCCCAGCTAGCATTGTCAGTGGGAGATTTGTTTGCTAAAAATGGAAATACGTTTGAGGATTGAAGCCTACTGTTAGCTATACTTCTAGGACACCTACACAGAGCAGGATAGCTGGTTAGCTAAAGAGCATCTTCGTATCTACCGACCTGGTTTTAATGTCTATGCTACAAACTGGTAATAATTAACTTCAGATGTTAATTTACTGTAGCTTGCTTACTGTGTCAATTTTTTATTTAACCTTTATTTAGCTAGGCAAGTCAGTTAAGAACAAATTCTTATTTTCAATGACGGTCTAGGAACAATTGGGTTAACTGCCCTGTTTAGGGGCAGAACGACAGATTTGTACCTTGTCAGCTCAGGGGTTTGAACTTGCAACCTTCCGGTTACTAGTCCAACGCTCTAACCACTAGGCTACCCTGCCACACCAGTCCAACGCTCTAACACTACGTCATTACATTTAGTGTGCACTACGTCATTACATTTAGTGTGCACTACGTCATTACATTTAGTGTGCACTACGTCATCACATGTAGTGTGCACTACGTCATCACATGTAGTGTGCTCTACGTCATCACATGTAGTGTGCACTACGTCATCACATGTAGTGTGCACTACGTCATCACATGTAGTGTGCACTACGTCATCACATTTAGTGTGCACTACGTCATCACATGTAGTGTGCACTACGTCATCACATTTAGTGTGCACTACGTCATCACATTTAGTGTGCACTACGTTATCACATGTAGTGTGGACTACGTCATCACATGTAGTGTGCACTACGTCATCACATGTAGTGTGCACTACGTCATCACATGTAGTGTGCTCTACGTCATCACATGTAGTGTGCACTACGTCATCACATGTAGTGTGGACTACGTCATCACATGTAGTGTGCACTACGTCATCACATGTAGTGTGCACTACGTCATCACATGTAGTGTGCTCTACGTCATCACATGTAGTGTGCTCTACGTCATCACATGTAGTGTGCTCTACGTCATCACATGTAGTGTGCACTACGTCATCACATGTAGTGTGCACTACGTCATCACATGTATTGTGCACTACGTCATCACATCTAGTGTGCACTACGTCATCACATTTAGTGTGCACTACGTCATCACATTTAGTGTGCACTACGTCATCACATGTAGTGTGCACCACGTCATCACATTTAGTGTGCACTACGTCATCACATGTAGTGTGCACTACGTCATCACATGTAGTGTGCACTACGTCATCACATGTAGTGTGGACTACGTCGTCGCATTTAGTGTGCACTACGTCATCACATGTAGTGTGCACTACATCATCACATTTAGTGTGCACTACGTCATCACATGTAGTGTGCATTACGTCATCACATTTAGTGTGCACTACATCATCACATTTAGTGTGCACTACGTCATCACATTTAGTGTGCACTACGTCATCACATGTAGTGTGCACCACGTCATCACATTTAGTGTGCACTACGTCATCACATGTAGTGTGCACTACGTCATCACATGTAGTGTGCACTTTGTCATCACATGTAGTGTGGACTACGTCGTCGCATTTAGTGTGCACTACGTCATCACATGTAGTGTGCACTACATCATCACATTTAGTGTGCACTACGTCATCACATGTAGTGTGCATTACGTCATCACATTTAGTGTGCACTACATCATCACATGTAGTGTGGACTACGTCGTCACATTTAGTGTGCACTACGTCATCACGTGTAGTGTGCACTACTTCGTCACATTTTGTGTGCACTACGTCATCACATGTAGTGTGCACTACGTCATCACGTGTAGTGTGCACTACGTCATCACGTGTAGTGTGCACTACGTCATCACGTGTAGTGTGCACTACGTCATCACGTGTAGTGTGCACTACGTCATCACATGTAGTGTGCTCTACGTCATCACATGTAGTGTGCACTACGTCATCACGTGTAGTGTGCACTACGTCATCACATGTAGTGTGCTCTACGTCATCACATGTAGTGTGCACTACGTCATCACATTTAGTGTGCACTACATCATCACATTTAGTGTGCACTACGTCATCACATTTAGTGTGCACTACGTCATCACATGTAGTGTGCACTACGTCATCACATGTAGTGTGCACTACTTCATCACATTTAGTGTGCACTACGTCATCACATGTAGTGTGCTCTACGTCATCACATTTAGTGTGCTCTACGTCATCACGTGTAGTGTGCACTACGTCATCACATGTAGTGTGCACTACGTCATCACGTGTAGTGTGCACTACGTCATCACGTGTAGTGTGCACTACGTCATCACGTGTAGTGTGCACTACGTCATCACGTGTAGTGTGCACTACGTCATCACGTGTAGTGTGCACTACGTCATCACATGTAGTGTGCTCTACGTCATCACATGTAGTGTGCACTACGCCATCACATGTAGTGTGCACTATGTCATCACATGTAGTGTGCACTACGTCATCACATTTAGTGTGCACTACGTCATCACATTTAGTGTGCACTACGTCATCACATGTAGTGTGCACTACGTCATCACATTTAGTGTACACTACGTCATCACATTTAGTGTGCACTACGTCATCACATGTAGTGTGCACTACGTCATCACGTGTAGTGTGCACTACGTCATCACATGTAGTGTGCACTACGTCATCACATGTAGTGTGCACTACGTCATCACATGTAGTGTGGACTACGTCATCACATGTAGTGTGCACTACGTCATCACATGTACTGTGCACTACGTCATCAGATGTAGTGTGCTCTACGTCATCACATGTAGTGTGCACTACGTCACTACATGTAGTGTGGACTACGTCATCACATGTAGTGTGCTCTACGTCATCACATGTAGTGTGCACTACGTCATCACATGTAGTGTGCTCTACGTCATCACATTTAGTGTGCTCTACGTCATCACGTGTAGTGTGCACTACGTCATCACATGTAGTGTGCACTACGTCATCACGTGTAGTGTGCACTACGTCATCACGTGTAGTGTGCACTACGTCATCACGTGTAGTGTGCACTACGTCATCACGTGTAGTGTGCACTACGTCATCACGTGTAGTGTGCACTACGTCATCACATGTAGTGTGCTCTACGTCATCACATGTAGTGTGCACTACGCCATCACATGTAGTGTGCACTATGTCATCACATGTAGTGTGCACTACGTCATCACATTTAGTGTGCACTACGTCATCACATTTAGTGTGCACTACGTCATCACATGTAGTGTGCACTACGTCATCACATTTAGTGTACACTACGTCATCACATTTAGTGTGCACTACGTCATCACATGTAGTGTGCACTACGTCATCACGTGTAGTGTGCACTACGTCATCACATGTAGTGTGCACTACGTCATCACATGTAGTGTGCACTACGTCATCACATGTAGTGTGGACTACGTCATCACATGTAGTGTGCACTACGTCATCACATGTAGTGTGCACTACGTCATCAGATGTAGTGTGCTCTACGTCATCACATGTAGTGTGCACTACGTCACTACGTCATCACATGTAGTGTGCTCTACGTCATCACATGTAGTGTGCACTACGTCATCACATGTAGTGTGCTCTACGTCATCACATGTAGTGTGCTCTACGTCATCACATGTAGTGTGCACTACGTCATCACATGTAGTGTGCTCTACGTCATCACATGTAGTGTGCTCTACGTCATCACATGTAGTGTGCACTACGTCATCACATGTAGTGTGCTCTACGTCATCACATGTAGTGTGCTCTACGTCATCACATGTAGTCTGCACTACGTCATCACGTGTAGTGTGCACTACGTCATCACATGTAGTGTGCACTACGTCATCACGTGTAGTGTGCACAACGTCATCACATGTAGTGTGCACTACGTCATCACATGTAGTGTGCTCTACGTCATCACATGTAGTGTGCACTACGTCATCACATGTAGTGTGCTCTACGTCATCACATGTAGTGTGCTCTACGTCATCACATGTAGTGTGCACTACGTCATCACATGTAGTGTGCTCTACGTCATCACATGTAGTGTGCACTACGTCATCACATGTAGTGTGCACTACGTCATCACATGTAGTGTGCACTACGTCATCACATGTAGTGTGCACTACGTCATCACATGTAGTGTGCTCTACGTCATCACATGTAGTGTGCACTACGTCATCACATGTAGTGTGCTCTACGTCATCACATGTAGTGTGCTCTACGTCATCACATGTAGTGTGCACTACGTCATCACATGTAGTGTGCTCTACGTCATCACATGTAGTGTGCACTACGTCATCACATGTAGTGTGCTCTACGTCATCACATGTAGTGTGCTCTACGTCATCACATGTAGTGTGCACTACGTCATCACATGTAGTGTGCTCTACGTCATCACATGTAGTGTGCTCTACGTCATCACATGTAGTGTGCACTACGTCATCACATGTAGTGTGCACTACGTCATCACATGTAGTGTGCACTACGTCATCACATGTAGTGTGCACTACTTCATCACATTTAGTGTGCACTACGTCATCACATGTAGTGTGCTCTACGTCATCACATTTAGTGTGCTCTACGTCATCACATGTAGTGTGCACTACGTCATCACATGTAGTGTGCTCTACGTCATCACATGTAGTGTGCACTACGTCATCACATGTAGTGTGCACTACATCATCACGCACTAATTTTGGATCTGAAACAAATCAGTTTGATGAAAACACACCACTGGAAACTTCATGCAGATTTTTTAATGTTCGCATGAAAATATGTTGCCAATAGTAAGGAAGCTATAAAATAAAAAGAGAGTCAGTCACCCTATATATATATATATATATATATATATACAATATTGGATAGGAACCTAGCTACTGACAACTACCTCATGGCTAAATCGCTATGCTAATGTAAAAACATTCCACCCATTTGTAAAAGTTACCCGACACTAGCTAGCTAGCCAGCCCCGACAGAAGGGCGAAACAATCGATAACATAATTATTTAAAAATTATGGAGAATTAATAATTGGTTGACCCTCCAGAACACAGCATGACAAGGAAATACATCCCAAATTGCACCCTATTCTATATTTAGTGCACTACCTAGAACCTAGCTACTGACAACTACCTCATGGCTAAATCGCTATGCTAATGTATAAACATTCCACCCATTTGTAAAAGTTACCCGACATTAGCTAGCTAGCCAGCCCCGACAGAAGGGCGAAACAATCGATAACATAATTATTTAAAAATTATGGAGAAGAGTATGTGACTATAATAATTGGTTGACCCTCTTTTGGCAGCAATGATCTCAACCCAAAAGTTTTCTTCACAACGGTCATGAGGAATTCTGAACCATTCCTCTTTACAAAACTCTTTCAGTTCAGCAATATTCTTGGGATGTCTGGTGTGATTCGCTCTATTGAGGTCCTGACACTGCATCTCAATCAGGTTAAGGTCAGGACTCTGACTGTGCCACTCCAGAAGGCGTATTTTCTTCTGTTGAAGCTATTCTGTTGTTGATTTACCTCTGTGTTTTGGGTCGTTGCCCTGTTACATCACCCAACTTCTGTTGAGCTTCAATTGGCGGACAGATAGCCTAACATTCTCCTAGCAAAATGTCTTCATACACTTGGGAATTCATTTTTCTGTCGATGACAGCAAGCTGTCCAGGCCCTGAGGCAACAAAACAGCCCCAAACCATGATGCTCCCTACACCATACTTTACAGTTGGGATGAGGTTTTGATGCTGTTGTGCTGTGCCTTTTTCCTCCACATAGTGTTGTGTGCTCCTTCCAAACAACTCAACTGTAGTTTCATCTGTCCACAGAATATTTTGCCAGTAGCACTGTGGAACATCCAGGTGCACTTTTGCAAACTTCAGACGTGCAGCAATGTTTTTTTTGGGGGGGCAGCGGTAGCTTCTTCCGTGGTGTCCTCCCATGAACACCATTCTTGTTTAGTGTTTCACGTATCGTAGACTCGTCAACAGAGATGTTAGCATGTTCCAGAGATTTTTGTAAGTCTGACACAATTTTTTCTTAACCTCATTGAGCATTCTGCGCTGTGCTCTTGCAGTCATCTTTGCAGGACGGCCATTTATTCTCCATTTATAGACAATTTGTCTTACCAAGGACTGATGAACATCAAGGCTTTTAGAGATACTTTTGTAACCCTTTCCATCTTTAAGCAAGTCAGAACTCCTTAATCTTAGGTCTTCTGAGATATCTTTTGTTTGAGTCATGGTTCACATCAGGCAATGCTCCTTGTGAATAGCAAACTCAAATTTTGTCAGTGTTTTTTATAGGGCAAAGCAAATCTAACCAACATCTCCAATCTCCTCTCACTGATTGGACTCCAGGTTAGAGGACTCCTGACTTCAATTAACTTTTGGAGAAGTCATTTGACTAGGGGGTTCACACATTTTTTTTCCAAACTACACTGTGAATGTTTAAATGATGTATTCAATATAAACAAGAAAAATACAATAATTTGTGTGTTATTAGTTTAAGCACACTAAATGTGTCTATTGTTGTGACTTAGATGAAGATCAGATCACATTTGATGACCAATTGATACAGAAATCCAGGTCATTCCATGGGGTTCACATACTGTTTCTTGTCGCTGTTAGTGATAAACGCTTTGCATTTCTGATATATTTTGACTGTTGGGATTATTTAATTAAATTATAAAAGTATTATAATTCATAATGTGATGTGCTCACACACAACAATTTCCTATCTGTCTTGAATGACCATGAAATGGAGCACCACCTGTTGTGTTGGTGTTAGTGGTCCCTGGAAGCTAAGCTAAGCAAACTGTTGGCAAACTTTTAGCTAAGAAACTGTTGACTAAATGTTAGCTAAGAAGCTGTTGGCTAAATGTTATCTAAGATAACTATTGGTTAAATATTAGCTAACCTAATTGGTGGCTAAATGTTAGCTAAACTAACTGTTGGCTAAATGTTAGCTAAATGTTAGCTAACTGTTGCCTTTATCTAATGTTCAGTTAGTCCTAACCTTTGGCTACCATGGCTAAGCTAAAGTATGCATTTAGCTCTCTTGTAAACTAAGGTAACTATGTTGGCTAAAGTTCTCCTCTGTTACCAGGCATTCAGTCTATCTAATGCTCAGTCAGTCAGTCAGTTGGCTAAACACTCTCCTGGAAGCTAAGCTAAGCTAACTGTTGGCTAATCAAACTGTTAGTGTAACTGTAGCCCTCCTGTCCGTCTCTAGCGAGGCATTCAGTCTATCTAATGCTCAGTCAGTCAGTCAGTTGGCTAAACACTCTCCTGGAAGCTAAGCTAAGCTAACCGTTGGCTAATCAAACTGTTAGTGTAACTGTAGCCCTCCTGTCCGCCTCTAGCGAGGCCTTCAGTCTATCTAATGCTCAGTCAGTTAGTCAGTTGGCTAAACACTCTCCTGGAAGCTAAGCTAAGCTAACTGTTGGCTAATCAAACTGTTAGTGTAACTGTAGCCCTCCTGTCCGTCTCTAGCGAGGCCTTCAGTCTATCTTATCCTCAGTCGGTGTTTTAGTCCTAACCTCTGGGTGGATGATGGAGGAGGGAGTGAAGGAATGGATGAAAGACAAACAGAAGGCATTTTTACGAGTCTCCCCTCCCCTCGCTGTCCCCACCAGTGGAGCGTCTGTCACAGCATATGTCTGGGCTCTGCTGCTAAGGTGGCCTATTAATCAGAACAGTTATCCAGTAATATTCCTTCATAGCTGCCTTCATCACTCTGTTATCCAGCTAGTCAGACATATTCCCTCAGAGCTGCCTTCATCACTCGGTACCAGTCCAGTTTGTCAGAAATATTCTGTATCTTCATATCCCTTACCCCTTGCATTTACATTTTATTATTTTACCAGACGCTCTTATCCATAGCAATTTACATTAGTGAGAGCATGCATACATTTTCATACTTTTCTCCTTTTCCCCCCGTGGGAATCGAACCCAAAACCCTGGTGTTGCAAGCGCAACATTACCAGCTGAGCTACACGGGACCAGCCTATCCCTTAACTCAAACCCTAGCATATCCCTTAACCCAGACCCTAGCATATCCATTATCCCAGACCCTAACCTATCCCTTAACCCAGACCCTAGCATATCCCTTAACCCAGACCCTAGCATATCCATTAACCCAGACCCTAACCTATCCCTTAACCCAGACCATAACCTAACCCTTAAACCAGACCCTAGCCTGACCCTTAACCCAGACCCTAACCTATCCCTCAACCCAGACCCAGACCCTAACCTAACCCTTAACCCAGACCCTAGCCTAACCATTAACCCCGACCCTAACCTATCTCTTAACCCAGAACCTAACCTATCCCTTAACCTAACCTATCCCTTAACCCAGACCCTAGCCTAACCCTTAACCCAGACCCTAACCTAACCTATCCCTTAACCCAGACCCTAACCTAACCCTTAACCCAGACCCTAACCTAGACTAGAGCGAAACAACTGACGTGCATGTTCATCAAAGTCGACCTATGACAGGAACATGTAGGGATCAGTAGGGGAAGTCTGACTTGACATGGTTTTATACCCGGGAATAATCCATAAATACACCAAACGCTATAGGCAGCATATATAGGGTGAGACCTATATGTTAACCTCTATAAACAGGGTGACAGGACAATGAAAACATTATATATATATATATATATATATATATATATATTTGTTACCTTTATTTAACTAGCAAGTCAGTTAAGAACAAATCTGAATACTTATGTATATTTAATTATGTCATATTTAATATGATTATTTTTAACATTTGCAAAAATTTCTAGCAACGTGTTTTTGCTTTGTCATTATGGGTTATTGTGATGTCATTATGGGTTATTGTGATGTCATTATGGGTTCTTGTGATGTCATTATGGGCTACTGTATAGATTGATTAACTTTTTAATCCATAATAGAATAAGGCTGTAATTGAACAAAATGTGGAAAAAGTCATGGAGTCTAATTACATTCCAAATGCACTGTAACTTAAGTGGTTAAATGTCACTCATTTTTTTTACATATTCTAAAGAGTCCTTGGGCTAGATTCTATAAGCTCTGTGCTAGCTGACACCCACATCGCGGTTGTTATGGCGGTGTCACCACTTTGACTGCTCCCAATGCAGTTACACCTCCGACATCGCCAAAATATCAGCTATGCAGGCTATCACCGGTTAACGCTTGATCTGATTGAATCTAGGTCCCGTGTTACATTTTTACAGCTACGACAGGAGTTTTCCTTTTTTTGTTGTGATATTAGGAGTACGATATGTCATCAATTTTCTTCAACGTGTCTTGATTATGTCTTGCTCTGTTAATCCATCTTCACCCTTCATCCGGGTGGCAGCTAACACACGGAAGATGACAGTCACCTTCTAGTCGTCTGTTCAAGAGAGGACAGGGCTCGACTTGCCTCAGGAGGTTTTCACTCAGGCTTGCATCTGAAATGGCACCCTATTCCCTGTATACTGTAGTGCAGTACTTTTGACCAGGAGCCCATAGGGTTCTGGTCTAAAGTAGTGCACTACATAGGGAATTAGGGTGCCATTTGGGACGCTGTCCTCGTCTGTTTAGAGACGTGACGACTTGACTTTGCTTCTGGAGTTTTTCACACAGTCTTCGTTATAGCTACAGATAGACTCCACGTAAAAATGGCAAAATGGTATTTTGTATCAAAACTTTATTTATCAAACAAAAAGAATACACCATCGAAATACCATTTCTATTTAAAAAAAAGAAAAAAAAGAAAAATGAACAGTGGAACTGCTTGCTCCACAGTGCATTACAAAACCAGCAATTGTATACAACGTTGTGGATAGAAACAGACAACAAGAAGATGTTTCTTACTCTTTATAATAATAAGATAATAATAAGATACGCACTTATGTCTTATTCCCTTCTTCGCTTTAAATGAACAAAATGTACACTTTTAATATTGTACAATCACTAAATCTAATTTGGTTAACAATTAAACAAAAATAAAAAATGCGGACAATTTTTAAGTATGAATTCAAAGAACATGTAGTTAGTTAGGACTTGTTTCTGGATATTTCACCTTCTCAACAGTCATCACCGTTTTGTTAGTAAAAAGAGTGTGGTCCTTTCTTGTTATAACCAATAATCCATTACAGGTTATAACCTATAGCCTATCATACAAAACAGGTTATAACCTATAGCCTGTCATACAAAACAGGTTATAACCTTTAGCCTGTCATACAAAACAGGTTATAACCTATAGCCTGTCATACAAAACAGGTTATAACCTATAGCCTGTCATACAAAACAGGTTATAACCTATAGCCTGTCATACAAAACAGGTTATAACCTATAGCCTGTCATACAAAACAGGTTATAACCTATAGCCTGTCATACAAAACAGGTTATAACCTATAGCCTGTCATACAAAACAGGTTATAACCTATAGCCTGTCATACAAAACAGGTTATAACCTATAGCCTGTCATCCATAACAGTTTATCAAATGCACTTGTTATTCAAATATCCAGCCAATCTAGACAGTTTGGGTAAATTGTGACATGATAGATGTCTGTGTAAGGCTGCAACTCAAGCTATCTACGGGTGACTTCCTTTTCTGAGAGGACGTGCTATCCTGTACGGTATCCAAATTAGGACTAACTGCTTGTGACTCCAGAGTCTGTCCTAATATTGATACCGCAATCATGATGTGGCTGATGGGAGAATGACAACAGGAAGAGGGCATTAAATGGGATGGACACCTTCCTAACAGTATTGAGAATGAGATCTTGAATGGGTTTTTCCAAATGTCGTTCCCCCCCCCCCATTACTAAACTACATGTCCAGAATGATCACGTCGTTCTTCATAAATTATAGTAATGTGCGCTCTAAATAATATATTACATTTTATCATAAAAAGTCCCCTCCCCACACCCACCCACAGTCAATGAGTTAACTAGCAATTTGTCCTTCAGTTGCTCTATGGAACTGTACAATGGAAGAAGAAAAAAAACATGACACCCTATTCCCTATATAGTGCACTACTTTTGACCAAAGTCCATAGGGCTTGAGTCCAAAGTAGGGCACGAAATAGGGAATAGGATTCCATTCGGGACTGACTCATTTTTTTTTCATGTTGTCTTGCTTCAGCGGTCCTTTCTCCAGGGTAATACACATGTACAGCATACAATAAAATATAGAGCCATGGTCTGCCTGTCTGTCGTTCAGAAGAGAGAAGACTATGTCGACAGGACTTCATAGCTCATTTGTTACCCTGCACTAAGGGCGAGGCAAAGAGAGAGAAAAAAAAAATCACGTTTCATATTTTCATACAGATCTCCATACAAATAAAGTGACCAACGAAGAGAAATACTAAGAACGGAAAAGCAAACGTATAGGCACATAGAACATCTCCATTTTTCTCAACAAATTAAAAATACATTTAAAAAAAAAAAGTATTTAAAAGAAAATACCACTAAAAAAAACCAAAACAATGTTGTGTTTCATTAGTCCACTGCTGAAAACAATACTAAAAATGTTTTGCAGGTCAGCAATCAAGTTTCCAAGATGTATAACGTTAAAATTCTAGAACGTGTCCTAAACGCATCATACTGTGTGACATGTTCTGGACTTTTCAATATTCTAGATCTTGAAAACTAGATTTTGATTTGTGGAATTTTCCTTTAAGGGCAAACAGATAAAAAAGAAAACCCCAAATGGTACAACGTAGAATGAGAGCACACTCGACAGTTTGTTGTGAGGAAATAAAGACATTGTTCTGTGATGAGTCGTCTGATCTGTGACTTTTCTTTCCCTCTATTCTAAACCATTTGAATGTCTCACTGGCACAGACATCAATACCATATTCAGCATTGTTACTATTTCCAGTCGGTGTCCTAATATGAATCCTAACATTTGATACAGTATAATGAATTCAACCCATTATCTCCTGCGTTCTAATCTAAACATGTTCTGAATGACAATGTAGCTAACGCTTTATCTCCTGCGTTCTAATCTAAACATGTTCTGAATGACAATGTAGCTAACGCTTTATCTCCTGTGTTCTAATCTAAACATGTTCTGAATGACAATGTTGCTAACGCTTTATCTCCTGCGTTCTAATCTAAACATGTTCTGAATGACAATGTAGCTAACGCTTTATCTCCTGCGTTCTAATCTAAACATGTTCTGAATGACAATGTAGCTAATGCTTTATCTCCTGTGTTCTAATCTAAACATGTTCTGAATGACAATGTAGCTAACGCTTTATCTCCTGCGTTCTAATCTAAACATGTTCTGAATGACAATGTAGCTAACGCTTTATCTCCTGCGTTCTAATCTAAACATGTTCTGAATGACAATGTAGCTAACCCTTTATCTCTCTGGGACAATCCATCTTCAGAGGGGGGAAAAAAAATATAGAGGCTTGCAAATGATAAAGGGAGCACAGTTACCGTGGGTTACCAGAATCAAACATGCGAATATTGATGTCCTATTTTCATGGCGATTAATGATTCATTTATCACTTAAGTGGTACATATTGATGCCATGTTTTGTTAAAAGGCTTCAGGTTATGTACAGTATCTATCCTCAGTGATGCATAGCAACCCATGCAGCCCCGTAATGTAAAACTAGATTAGAAGCCAGTAGGGTTTAATCAATTGGTTTAAAAATAGTTGTACTGCAGCTTTGACAGAACTGCTGATGTAAAAATATACTATATGAAATCATATAATCGTTTATCATATAAAAATGACCAAAACAAACCCCTGTGTGATCACATTGTTAACCACACTGTTAGTCAGTCAACCGTACAACCTTAAACTGAGGTACATGTGTCTGTCTCATGAAAACCTTAACTGTTAAAATGACGACTCATCAATAGCATCAACGCCGCCATAATCAACAACAAAAAATAAACATCTCTCGGGGGTTTTAATAATGCACAAGACGCTGTATGTTGTGAATAAGGTGGTATTAACCAAAACAATGGATTGTTCAGAGTAAATAACATACATTCCTACAAAAGCCTTCCAACCCCTGTAAATACCATTTGATACTGTCTTGATTCCCAGTACGTTCCAAGACCATTCATACGTTGACTGGAGCGCCTGGTTATAATTCTTGGTGTTGTTTTAACGATTTCAACAGCTGTCTGTAGTTGTGATATAGGGTAGCAACACAACCAGGACAGACGTTCAGTTGAGGAGCAGCAACACAAATGGACCTGAACAAGGATCCAGAACTTTCCAGAGTCTGAAGTTGGTTCTGTAGAGTCCGTATTGAGATGATCCAGTACCCGGGGCCTAACCAGTGTTCCTCACAGCCTGTAGAATGTTCTAGGCTGTGGTCACTGACTGTGTCACTGTTTTAGGAAAGAGAAAAGGGAGCGTGTGTAAAGGTGTCCATATTTGGACAGCCTCGGGTTCACAAGGAGTTGGTGTACGTTTCATTCCAACGCCGTAAGGGTGTGGTTACTGTGAGACCTCTCATGTTGTCTCACAACATCACCAGGCAACGAGGGGTCCGGGTGAACGTTGGTGAACTAGGGGTCCAGGGAAACGTTGGTGAACGAGGGGTCCAGGGAAGCGTTGGTGAACGAGGGGTCCAGGGAAGCGTTAGTGAACGAGGGGTCCAGGGACACGTTGGTGAACGAGGGGTCCAGGGAAACGTTGGTGAACGAGGGGTCCAGGGACACGTTGGTGAACTAGGGGTCCAGGGAAACGTTGGTGAACGAGGGGTCCAGGGAAACGTTGGTGAACGAGGGGTCCAGGGAAACGTTGGTGAACGAGGGGTTCCAGGGAAGCGTTGGTGAACGAGGGGTCCGGCTGAACGTTGGTGAACGAGGGGTCCAGGGAAGCGTTGGTGAACGAGGGGTCCAGGGAAACGTTGGTGAACGAGGGGTCCGGGTGAACGTTGGTGAACGAGGGATTCCAGGGAAATGTTGGTGAACGAGGGGTCCAGGGAAATGTTGGTGTCTGGAGATATTAACCAATCCAAAGGTCTAATACTATAGACCCAGCTGTAACACTTGTGCCTTCAGTTCAAAGTTCAATCCAAAACACCAGTAACGCACAAGGAAACCCTCCAAAATGAACATTGATAAATGAAAACTCAAAAGGTGGTGTTTTAAAGGGAAATCAACACTAGGGAAATCTTTTAGATTCTCCTTAATCGTTAGTCTTGATGTTTTGGGATTACAGAGAGGTCTGTCAGGGGGGTTGGTTACTGTATTTATAGGGGTACAGAGAGGTATGTTACTGGTTATAGTATTATAGGGTTACATAGAGGTCTGTTAGAAGGGTTGGTTACAGTATTTGGGGGAGGGGGGGGGGGGGGGTGGAGAAGTATCTGTGTTTCTGAGGTTCTGACACCATACCCCCCCTCTCTGTGCCCTGCCCTATGGTGTAATACTGTGGTTCTGCTGTCTGTGCTGCTGCTGTTAAGGTCTGACGGACTGTCTGGGTGGGACTCTCTGCCAGGGCAGCTGGGGTTAAAAGGCCGAGCCAGTGATGGCGTTGAGTTGCTTCATGAGTCCCTCTAGGCTCGCCATCTGTTCACTCAAGTCGTCCTGTTCGTAAACCTAGAAGATAAAAAACAAAAGTCCTCTGTCACACAAAGTCAAAAAAGGGTAATTGTCCAGAAGAACTCGTGTTACGGTGTAGATTTTAGGACATCCTCAGCCTCATAACTCCTTGAGGCAATCGTCAACCCTTCTTGAGTTTGTCCTAAAATGCACACCGTACCAAAAGTGCAGGATACATACAGTACCCATATATTGGTATGATCATACAGTACTTTATATATTACAATCAAATGCCGACCGCATTATCTACCAAGAGAATTCTCTTCGATTATAACCACAGCCCTGTAGACACCTCGACGGCCCTGAAAGAACTTCATTGGACTCTATGTAAACTGGAAACCACATATCCTGAGGCTGCATTTATTGTAGCTGGGGATTTTAACAAGGCTAATCTGAAAACAAGGCTCCCTAAATTTTATCAGCATATCGAATGCGCGACCCGGGCTGGTAAAACCCTGGATCATTGTTACTCTGACTCCCGCGACGCATACAACGACCTCCCCCGCCCTCCATTCGGCACATCTGACCACCACTCCATTTTAATGCTCCCAGCCTATAGACAGAAACTACTTTAAATCAGGGCAAGGCGACCGGAAACATGACCGAATACAAACAGTGTAGCTATTCCCTCCGCAAGGCAATCAAACAAGGTAAGCATCAGTATACTGTAGAGACAAAGTAGAGTCACAATTCAACGGCTCAGACATGAGAGGTATGTGGCAGGGTCTACAGACACGGACTACAAAAATAAAACCAGCCCCGTCACGGACCAGGATGCCTTGCTCCCAGACAAACTAAACAACTTCTTTGCTCGCTTTGAGGACAATACAGTGCCACCGACACGGCCCGCTACCAAAACCTGTGGGCTCTCCTTCACTGCAGCCAACGTGAGTAAAACATTTAAACGTGTTAACCCTCGCAAGGCTGCAGGCCCAGATGGCATCCCTAGCAGTGTCCTCAGAGCATGCGCAGACCAGCTGGCTGGTGTGTTTATGGACATATTCAATCAATCCTTATCACAGTCGGCTGTTCCCACATGCTTCAAGAGGGCCACCATTGTTCCTGATCCCAAGAAAGCAAAGGTAACTGAGCGAAATGACTATCGCCCCGTAGCACTCACTTCCGTCATCATGAAGTGCTTTGAGAGACTAGTCAAGGATCATATCACCTCCAGCCTATCTGACACCCTAGACCCACTCCAATTTGCTTACCGCCCCAATAGGTCCACAGACGACGCAATCGCAATCACACTGCCCTGACCCATCTGGACAAGAGGAATACCTATGTAAGAATGCTGTTCATCGACAACAGCTCAGCATTTAATACTATAGTACCCTCCAAACTTGTTATCAGGCTCGAGACCCTGGGTGATCATACTGTACTTTATATTGGTTTGATCTTACAGTACTTTATATTGCTGTGATCTCACAGTACATTATATTGCTGTGATCATACAGTACTTTATATTGCTGTGATCATACATTACTTTATATTGCTGTGATCATACAGTACTTTATATTGGTGTGATCATACAGTACTTTATATTGGTATGATACATACAGTACTTTATATTGGTGTGATCATACAGTACTTTATATTGCTGTGATCATACCGTACTTTATATTGCTGTGATCATGAAGTACGTTATATTGGTGTGATCATACAGTACGTTATATTGGTGTGATCATACAGTACTTTATATTGCTGTGATCATACAGTACTTTATATTGCTGTGATCATACAGTACTTTATATTCCTGTGATCATACAGTACTTTATATTGCTGTGATCATACAGTACTTTATATTGCTGTGATCATGAAGTACTTTATATTGGTGTGATCATACAGTACTTTCTATTGCTGTGATCATACAGTACTTGAATCTTTAAAAAGTGTCAAAATTGTGTATAGCTTCCAGGAAAACAGCATCAATATCACTTAGCTTAAGCATTGGCTTACAAGCGGAACGACAAGTGGATCACCATGGTGATTCTCCCACAGTGTGTGTGTTTGTTAATATGTTTGTGTTTGTTGACATTCCGGATCTGGTTACTTTCCTCTCTCTCTATCTGTATCCTGCAGTCAGACAGTTCCCCCCTCTCTCTCTCTCTCTCTCTTCTCTCTCTCTCTCTCTCTCTCTCTCTCTCTCTCTCTCTCTCTCTCTCTCTCTCTCTCTCTCTCTCTCTCTCTCTCTCTCTCTCTCTCTCTCTCTCTCTCTCTCTCTCTCTCTCTCTCTGACCTCCAGTCAGACAGCTTCCTCTCTCTCTCTCTCTCTCTCTCTCTCTCTCTCTCTCTCTCTCTCTCTCCATCTGTGACCTCCAGTCAGACAGCTTCCTCTCTCTCTCTCCATCTGTGACCTCCAGTCAGACAGCTTCCTCTCTCTCTCCATCTGTGACCTCCAGTCAGACAGCTTCCTCTCTCTCTCCATCTGTGACCTCCAGTCAGACAGCTTCCTCTCTCTCTCCATCTGTGACCTCCAGTCAGACAGCTTCCTATATCTCTATCTGTGATCTCCAGTAAGACAGCTTCCTCTCTCTCTCTAGCTGTGACCTCCAGTCAGACAGCTTCCTCTCTCTCTCCATCTGTGACCTCCAGTCAGACAGCTTCCTCTCTCTCTCCATCTGTGACCTCCAGTCAGACAGCTTCCTCTCTCTCTCCATCTGTGACCTCCAGTCAGACAGCTTCCTATCTCTCTCCATCTGTGACCTCCAGTCAGACAGCTTCCTCTCTCTCTCCATCTGTGACCTCCAGGTAGACAGCTTCCTCTCTCTCTCCATCTCCATCTGTGACCTCCAGTGAGACAGCTTCCTATATCTCTATCTGTGATCTCCAGTAAGACAGCTTCCTCTCTCTCTCTAGCTGTGACCTCCAGTCAGACAGCTTCCTCTCTCTCTCCATCTGTGACGTCCAGTCAGAAAGCTTGCTCTCTCTCTCCATCTGTGAACTCCAGTCAGACAGCTTCCTCTCTCCACCTGTGACCTCTAGTCAGACAGCTTCATCTCTCTCCATCTGTGACCTCCAGTCAGACAGCTCCTCCCTCTCTATCTGTGACCTCCAGTCAGACAGCTTCCTCCCTCTCTATCTGTGACCTCCAGTCAGACAGCTTCATCCCTCTCTCTCTGTGACCTCCAGTCAGACAGCTTCATCCCTCTCTCTCTGTGACCTCCAGTCAGACAGCTTCATCCCTCTCTCTCTATGACCTCCAGTCAGACAGCTTCCTGCCTCTCTATCTGTGACCTCCAGTCAGACAGCTTCATCCCTCTCTCTCTGTGACCTCCAGTCAGACAGCTTCATCCCTCTCTCTCTGTGACCTCCAGTCAGACAGCTTCATCCCTCTCTCTCTGTGACCTCCAGTCAGACAGCTTCATCCCTCTCTCTCTGTGACCTCCAGTCAGACAGCTTCATCCCTCTCTCTCTGTGACCTCCAGTCAGACAGCTTCATCCCTCTCTATCTGTGACCTCCAGTCAGACAGCTTCATCCCTCTCTATCTGTAACCTCCAGTCAGACAGCTTCATCCCTCTCCATCTGTGACCTCCAGTCAGACATCTTCCCCCCTCTCTCCATCTGTGACCTCCAGTCAGACATCTTCCTCCCTCTCTCCATCTGTGATCTCCAGTCAGACAGCTTCCTCCCTCTCTCCATCTGTGACCTCCAGTCAGACAGCTTCATCCCCCTCGCTATCTGTGACCTCCAGTCAGACATCTTCCTCCCACTCTCTATCTGTGACCTCCAGTCAGACATCTTCCTCCCCCTCTCAATCTGTGACCTCCAGTCAGACATCTTCCTCTCTGTCTATCTGTGACCTCCAGTCAGACATCTTCCTCCCCCTCTCCATCTGTGACCTCCAGTCAGACAGCTTCATCCCTCTCTCTCTGTGACCTCCAGTTAGACAGCTTCATCCCTCTCTATCTGTGACCCCCAGTCAGACATCTTCCTCCCTCTCTCTATCTGTGACCTCCAGTCAGACAGCTTCATCCCTCTCTCTCTGTGACCTCCAGTCAGACAGCTTCATCCCTCTCTACCTGTGACCTCCAGTCAGACATCTTCCTCCCCCTCTCTATCTGTGACCTCCAGTCAGACAGCTTCATCCCTCTCTATCTGTGACCTCCAGTCAGACATCTTCCTCCCCCTCTCTATCTGTGACCTCCAGTCACACAGCTTCATCCCTCTCTATCTGTGACCTCCAGTCAGACAGCTTCCTCTCTCTCTATCTGTGACCTCCAGTCAGACATCTTCCTCCCCCTCTCTATCTGTGACCTCCAGTCAGACATCTTCCTCCCTCTCTCTATCTGTGACCGCCAGTCAGACATCTTCCTCCCCCTCTCTATCTGTGACCTCCAGTCAGACAGCTTCATCCCTCTCTACCTGTGACCTCCAGTCAGACATCTTCCTCCCCCTCTCTATCTGTGACCTCCAGTCAGACATCTTCATCCCTCTCCATCTGTGACCTCCAGTCAGACAGCTTCATCCCTCTCTATCTGTGACCTCCAGTCAGACATCTTCATCCCTCTCCATCTGTGACCTCCAGTCAGACATCTTCCTCCCTCTCTCTCTCTATCTATCTATGACCTCCTGTCAGACAGCTGAAACTGCTAAAGTGCTAAACTGGTCCACCAGAACCCATCATTATTTTTGTTAAATGTTTGACAGAAGATCTATGTCCTTGTTGTGATCCATTTCAAGATAAATCTGTTGTTTTCTTCTTAAAGCAGACCCTGAGCATAACCCCTGTGATGGTAAACTGAAGGTGCATGGACATGCTTCAGAGAGTTTATATAAAAGCACATGCTTTCATCAGCTCCACAGTTTAATACGTTTTACTAAATGAATCCTAGATTATCCTTTAAATCTTACTAAATGAATCCTAGATTATCCTTTAAATCTTACTAAATGAATCCTAGATTATCCTTTAAATCTTACTAAATGAATCCTAGATTATCCTTTAAATCTTACTAAATGAATCCTAGATTATCCTTTAAATCTTACTAAATGAATCCTAGATTATCCTTTAAATCTTACTAAATGAATCCTAGATTATCCTTTAAATCTTACTAAATGAATCCTAGACTATCCTTTAAATCTTACTAAATGAATCCTAGATTATCCTTTAAATCTTACAAAATGATTCCTAGATTATCCTTTAAATCTTACTAAATGAATCCTAGATTACCCTTTAAATCTTACTAAATGAATCCTAGATTACCCTTTAAATCTTACTAAATGAATCCTAGATTACCCTTTACATTTTACTAAATTAATCCTAGATTACCCGTTAAATCTTACTAAATAAGGTTGGGGACCATCATGAAATTACCATCTCCCTTATTACTAGCTGATGAAGCCTTGGTGACACAGCACTGATGTACAATTATCGGAGTGTGTGTGTGTTTGTGTGTCTAGCTTTTCCTCCAAAAATTATTTACATTTACATGACAGTTATACATTACATTACAGTTATAAACTACTGGGCCTCTGTCCAATCCCCTTTTTGGTGGGATAATGTAAATACTTGGGTATAATGTAAGTCCTTGGGGGATAATGCAATGCTGTGGGGGATAATGTAACTCCGTGGGGGATAATAAAGGTAAAAAAATGATGTAACTCTGGATGGGATATTGTAACTCCGTGGGGGATAATGTAAAAACTTGGGTATAATGTACATCCTTGAGGATAATGTAAGTCCTTGGGGATAATGTAAATACTTGGGTATAATGTAAGTCCTTGGGGGATCATGTAAGTACTTGGGGGATAATGTAACTCCGGGGGGATCATGTAAGTCCTTGGGGGATAATGTAACTCCGTGGGGATAATGTAAGTCCTTGGGGGATAATGTAAATACTTGGGTATAATGTAAGTCCTTGAGGGATCATGTAAGTCCTTCGGGGATAATGTAACTCCGTGGGTGATAATGTAAGTCCTTGGGGGATAAATCAACTCTGTGGGGGATAATGCAAGTGCCTGGGGGTAATGTAAATCTGTGGGGGATAATGTAAATCCGTGGGGGATACGGTAAGTCCTTGGGGGATAATGTAAATACGTGGGTATAATGTACATCCTTGGGGGATAATGTAAGTCCTTGGGGGTTAATGTAAGTCCTTGGGGGATAATGTAAGTCCTTGGGGGATAATGTAAGTCCTTGGGGGATAATGTAAGTCCTTGGGGGATAATGTAAGTCCAGTTTAATGTTCTATTTTCTGCTGCTGCTGCGGAGGAGGAGGGTTGTTCCACACCACTCTGATAAAAGAGAAAAACATACACACACCCCTAAGCATCTTGGTGCTTGGCGGCTTGGCGGGGAGAAAAGATGAGCATATAAAGTGTGTGATCGATGCCAGCCTATTTGGAGAGACTCCCACTGATGAGAAAAGGATCAATTACAAAGATATGTGGGATGGATAGAAAGATGCTGACCTTTCGAGGCAATCTCTTCTCCCCCTCTTCTCCTCATCTCTCTCATCTCCCCCTCTTCTCCTCATCTCCCCCCTCTCTCTCTCTCCCTCTCTCTCTCTCTCTCTCTCTCTCTCTCTCTCTCTCTCTCTCTCTCTCTCCTCCCCATCTCTCTCTCTTCTCCCCCTCTTCTCCACATCTCCCCCCTCTCTCTCTCTCTCTCTCAGTCTCTCTTTCTCTCTCTCTCTCTCTCTCTCCTCCCCATCTCTCTCTCTCCTCCCCATCTCTCTCTCTCTCTCTCTCTCTCTCTATCTCTCCCTCTTCTCCTCATCTCTCTCTTCTCCCCCTCTTCTCCACATCTCCCCCCTCTCTCTCTCTCTCTCTCTCTCTCTCTCTCTCTCTCTCTCTCTATCTCTCCCTCTCCTCGCCATCTCTCTCTCTCTCTCTCTCTTTACACCTCTCATCTCTCCCTCGCCTCCCCATCTCTCTCTCTCTCTTTACTCCTCTCATCTCTCCCTCGCCTCCCCATCACTCTCTCTCTCTCTCTCTCTCTCTTTACTCCTCTCATCTCTCCCTCTCCTCGACATCTCCCTCCTTTCTCTTGCTTTTCTCATTACTCTAGCAGGTCCTATAAAGTGTTATGGGGCTGCCTAATGCTTCTCCTAACTCCAATCCATGACCGCACTGATGCTTTCTCCGTGTTATTGTTATTGAGATATGAATATTTAATGGCACGATTCTTCCCCTGCACTGTGCTGTGTTTTATAATTCACACTCTGTGTGTGTGTGTGTGTGTGTGTGTGTGTGTGTGTGTGTGTGTGTGTGTGTGTGTGTGTGTGTGTGTGTGTGTGTGTGTGTGTGTGTGTGTGTGTCTGTTCCGCTGCTGTTTTATATTCCCTATGCTCCTTTCATGGTGTTTTGTTTTGGCTGTTGCTCCCTATTCATCAGAACCACACGGACACAACAGACACAACAGACACAACAGACACAACAGACACAACAGACACAACAGACACAACGGACACAACATACACAACAGACACAACAGACACAACGGACACAACAGACACAACAGACACAACGGACACAACAGACACAACAGACACAACAGACACAACAGACACAACAGACACAACGGACACAACAGACACAACAGACACAACAGACACAACGGACACAACAGACACAACGGACACAACAGACACAACAGACACAACATACACAACATCCCCGAAGGACACAACATACCCAACATACACAACAGACACAACATACCCAACATACACAACAGACACAACAGACACAACAGACACAACATACACAACAGACACAACATACACAACAGACACAACAGACACAACAGACACAACGGACACAACAGACACAACAGACACAACAGACACAACGGACACAACAGACACAACGGACACAACAGACACAACAGACACAACAGACACAACAGACACAACAGACACAACAGGCACAACATACACAACAGACACAACAGACACAACATACACAACATACACAACAGACACAACAGACACAACAGACACAACAGACACAACAGACACAACAGACACAACAGGCACAACAGACACAACAGACACAACAGGCACAACATACACAACAGACACAACAGACACAACATACACAACATACACAACAGACACAACAGACACAACAGACACAACAGACACAACAGACACAACAGACACAACAGGCACAACATACACAACAGACACAACAGACACAACATACACAACATACACAACAGACACAACAGACACAACATACACAACAGACACAACATACACAACAGACACAACATACACAACATACACAACAGACACAACAAACACAACAGACACAACATACACAACAGACACAACATACACAACATACACAACATACACAACATACACAACAGACACAACATACACAACAGACACAACATACACAACAGACACAACATACACAACAGACACAACAGACACAACATACACAACAGACACAACATACACAACAGACACAACATACACAACAGACACAACAGACACAACATACACAACAGACACAACATACACAACAGACACAACATACACAACAGACACAACATACACAACAGACACAACAGACACAACATACACAACAGACACAACATACACAACATACACAACATACACAACATACACAACAGACACAACATACACAACAGACACAACAGACACAACATACACAACAGACACAACATCCCCGAAGGACACAACAGACACAACAGACACAACAGACACAACAGACACAACAGACACAACATCCCCGAAGGACACAACAGACACAACAGACACAACAGACACAACAGACACAACAGACACAACATCCCCGAAGGACACAACAGACACAACAGACACAACATACACAACAGACACAACAGACACAACATACACAACAGACACAACATACACAACAGACACAACAGACACAACAGACACAACATACACAACAGACACAACATACACAACATCCCCGAAGGACACAACAGACACAACAGACACAACATACACAACAGACACAACAGACACAACATACACAACATACACAACAGACACAACAGACACAACAGACACAACAGACACAACAGACACAACATACACAACATACACAACAGACACAACAGACACAACATACACAACAGACACAACATACACAACAGACACAACAGACACAACAGACACAACATACACAACAGACACAACATACACAACAGACACAACAGACACAACAGACACAACAGACACAACAGACACAACAGACACAACATACACAACATACACAACAGACACAACAGACACAACAGACACAACAGACACAACAGACACAACATACACAACATACACAACAGACACAACAGACACAACATACACAACAGACACAACATACACAACAGACACAACAGACACAACAGACACAACAGACACAACAGACACAACAGACACAACATACCCAACAGACACAACAGACACAACAGACACAACATACCCAACATACACAACAGACACAACAGACACAACATACACAACATCCCCGAAGGACACAACATACCCAACAGACACAACAGACACAACAGACACAACAGACACAACAGACACAACAGACACAACATACACAACAGACACAACAGACACAACAGACACAACATACACAACAGACACAACAGACACAACATACACAACATACACAACAGACACAACAGACACAACAGACACAACATACACAACATCCCCGAAGGACACAACATACCCAACAGACACAACAGACACAACAGACACAACAGACACAACAGACACAACATACACAACATCCCCGAAGGACACAACATACACAACATACCCAACATACACAACATACCCAACATACCCAACATACACAACATACCCAACATACCCAACATACACAACATACACAACATACACAACAGACACAACATACACAACAGACACAACATACACAACATCCCCGAAGGACACAACATACCCAACATACACAACAGACACAACAGACACAACATACCCAACATACACAACAGACACAACAGACACAACATACACAACATACACAACATACACAACATACACAACATCCCCGAAGGACACAACATACACAACAGACACAACAGACACAACATCCCCGAAGGACACAACATACCCAACATACACAACAGACACAACAGACACAACATACCCAACAGACACAACATACACAACAGACACAACATACACAACATCCCCGAAGGACACAACATACCCAACATACACAACAGACACAACAGACACAACAGACACAACATACACAACATACACAACATACACAACATACACAACATCCCCGAAGGACACAACATACACAACAGACACAACAGACACAACATCCCCGAAGGACACAACATACCCAACATACACAACAGACACAACAGACACAACATACCCAACATACACAACAGACACAACATACACAACATCCCCGAAGGACACAACATACCCAACATACACAACAGACGCAACAGACACAACATACACAACATCCCCGAAGGACACAACATACACAACATACACAACATGCACAACAGACACAACAGACACAACATACCCAACATACACAACAGACACAACATACACAACATCCCCGAAGGACACAACATACCCAACATACACAACAGACGCAACAGACACAACATACACAACATCCCCGAAGGACACAACATACACAACATACACAACAGACACAACAGACACAACATACACAACATACATAACATGCACAACAGACACAACAGACACAACATACCCAACATACACAACAGACACAACATACACAACATCCCCGAAGGACACAACATACCCAACATACACAACAGATGCAACAGACACAACATACACAACATCCCCGAAGGACACAACATACCCAACATACACAACATACACAACAGACACAACATACACAACATCCCCGAAGGACACAACATACCCAACATACACAACAGACGCAACAGACACAACATACACAACATCCCCGAAGGACACAACATACACAACATGCACAACAGACACAACAGACACAACATACCCAACATACACAACAGACACAACATACACAACATCCCCGAAGGACACAACATACCCAACATACACAACAGACACAACAGACACAACATACACAACATCCCCGAAGGACACAACATACACAACATACACAACAGACACAACAGACACAACATACACAACATACACAACATGCACAACAGACACAACAGACGCAACATACCCAACATACACAACAGACACAACATACACAACATCCCCGAAGGACACAACATACACAACATACACAACAGACACAACAGACACAACATACACAACATCCCCGAAGGACACAACATACACAACATACACAACAGACACAACAGACACAACATACACAACATACACAACATGCACAACAGACACAACAGACACAACATACCCAACATACACAACAGACACAACATACACAACATCCCCGAAGGACACAACATACCCAACATACACAACAGACACAACATACACAACATCCCCGAAGGACACAACATACACAACATACACAACAGACACAACAGACACAACATACACAACATACACAACATGCACAACAGACACAACAGACACAACATACCCAACATACACAACAGACACAACATACACAACATCCCCGAAGGACACAACATACCCAACATACACAACAGACGCAACAGACACAACATACACAACATCCCCGAAGGACACAACATACACAACATACACAACAGACACAACATACACAACATACACAACAGACACAACAGACACAACATACACAACAGACACAACATACACAACATGCACAACATACACAACATCCCCGAAGGACACAACATACACAACAGACACAACAGACACAACATACACAACATACACAACATACACAACAGACATAAATAATACATTATGTTTTATTTCTAAATGGAAAAGTAAAAGTAGAATGACAGATGACATCATGTAAATACTGTAAGGGGTATTCACCTAGAGCTCATGGGGAATCTTTTAGGATACATTAAATTAAAAATGGCTGTCTATAATGACAATGAATTAATGGACATCCCACCTCAGTGTTTTTGTGTTAGTGTCTATGTGCCTGTTCGTGTGTGTGTGTGTGTGTGTGTGTGTGTGTGTGTGTGTGTGTGTGTGTGTGTGTGTGTGTGTGTGTGTGTGTGTGTGTGTGCGTGTGTGTAGAGTAACATTCTGTTAATCGAACATAGGATGTCTGAGTCCCAAGGGGTAATCTCAAATCTAAAATACACTATGATGCGTTTAACACTTTTTTGGTTACTACATGATTCCATATGTGTTATTTCATAGTTTTGATGTCTTCACTATTATTCTACAAAGGAGAAAATAGCTAAAAATAAAGAAAAACCCTGGAATAAGTAGGTGTGTCCAAACTTTTGACTCGTACTGTGTATATATGATTACATTACCTTTCTATACAAGTACTTCCATGAGCACCTTTCTTTGAACATGCATTGGTGATGTGCTGTGTGAGTTTGGACTCGTACTGTATCTCTAGAGAAACTGTTCAATTGTGTGCATTGAACTCACAGAAAAGAAACGTAACGAAATTGAATTCAAATAATTTAACTGATGCTGGTTAATTAGTGAATTTAATTTTTGGGGAACATTTTTAAATGACGACATTTCTGTTAATCGCTCAGCACTAAATGAACCCTTCCTGAAGCACTAATTACAGAATCAGGTACTGAAACACATGTCTATATCCCACTTGTCTGCAGTAGCAGATTGGATCGAACCCCAGGGTCTGTAGTGAAGCCTCTAGCACTGTGATGCGGTTCCTTAGACCGATGCGTCATTCCGGAGCAGATTCTTTCATAACATGTTTTTCTTATTATTATTATTATTTTTTTTTTTATCGTTTAGATAAGAGTATCTTCTGCCTCAGCTCTGGGAGATCAAATCCAATTTGTATTTGTCACAACAGGTGTGGATCTTAAACGTAAAATGCTTAGGAGTTCTTAACCAAAATTGCAGAGTAAAAAAAAAAAAAGTAAGTCATTACAAATGTGCCTGATAAACTACAGGAAGGATTAGTAACACAATAAAATAACAATAACCAGGCTAAATACAAGAGGTTAGTCGAGGTAATTGAGGTAATATGTACATGTAGGTAGGGGTACAGTCTAATGTAAATAGTCTGTTGTAACCAACTGTTCTACAGTCTAATGTAAATAGTCTGTTGTAACCAACTGTTCTACAGTCTACTGCTACTACTACTACTACTACTACTACTACTACTACTACACCTACTACTACACCTACTACTACTATACTACTATTACTACTACTACACCTACTACTACACCTACTACTACTATACTACTATTACTACTACTACTACTGCTACTGTTACTTCTACTACTATACTACTACAACAACTACTACTACTACTACTACCACTACTACTACTGCTACTACTACTACTACTACTACTACTACTACTACTACTACTACTACTACTACTACTACTACTACTGCTGCTACTACTACTACTACTACTACTACTACTACTATAGAACAACTACTACTACTACTACTACTACTACTACTACTACTACTACTACTATACTACTACTACAACTACTACTACACTACTACCACAACTGCTACTACTACTACTACTACTACTACTACTACTACAACAACAACTACTACTACTACTACAACAACAACTACTACTACTACCACTACTACTACTACTACTACTATACTACTACTACAACTACTACTAGTACTGCTGCTGCTACATCACTTCCAGACATAGTCTGAACCCCCATAGATGACAATGAGATCGTTCCAAAATATATATTCTTCCCACCAACAGGAGGACATTTCTATCTACTCTCGATCAAATCACATACTTTGGGCTTTTAATTTTCCTTTTATAGTAACATTAGTTTTGTGTGTATTTAAACATGATAATCTTGAATTTCTTAGAGTGTGATCGTGAGCGCCCGAGCACACTGAAGGGAGTGGTTGCTTACATTGGCTGAGTCTTCTGGTTGCTTCTGTCCCTCTTCACCCATCTCGGGGGCTGTTGGCACGGAGACCGGTAGTAGTGGTGATCTGGCCTTGCCAACTTGCCCCAGAGATGCTGTTTTTACTGTTGGCTTGGGAAGGCTGGCACCTGGAGAAACACAAACACAGAAACAAAATCACTGTCATGTTTTGTGTAAATATGAGGACCTGTTTTTACCTAAGCCTTGGGAAAACACACCAACACTCTGTCGCGTTTATGTATCAGCCCGAGGACCATGAGGTTACTGTACCAAACACTACTGGTTACACAACAAGTAACCTGGTAAAAGGCAACAGCCCCTAAAAATAGCCAAGGGACCTCAGCTTTGAATAACAAAGTAAACAAGAGATCTATAGGTGCAGGTATGATTTGTAGAAGGCTTTTGTTCTTAGATATTGAGGCAGCAAGTTGTGCTGCTCTAAGGATTGTGGGTATAGGCAGGCAGAGGGAGCAGAGGAGAGAGCAGTCTGTGTTTGACGGACAACGCTGACAGCACAGAGCAGCGTGGGGCACGGAGTATTGCTGTTCTGCGGCTGTTCTGTGAGGGAAGGAGAGAGGATAAGAAAGAGGGAACAGTGTGGGGTTCTGCGTCTCTTCTCTCCGTCTCCAGGATTAATGGCCTGACCATCTAAATGAGCTACCTGGGCTGGGTATTATCTGCATAATTTAACTCTGCAAATTACAGCAGCACCTGCTCGGCGCACTCGCAACAGTGGGAGGGAAAGGTAGGTGGGGAAACTCTGGCTCCAGACTTAATAATAGGATCAACCCTCCCCTTGGCGCCGCTGTGATAGGCTGGATAGATCACATCATAGAGCAGGAGGAGAAAGAAAACAACAAGTGTGAATATCAAATCAAATTGAAAGTGGTCGGCGTACACGGATGTGCAGATGTTATAGCAGCTGCAGGGAAATGCTTGTGTGTCTAAGTCCAACATTACATTAGCGATAAAAACTATTTAAAAAAAAATTAGAATACAGAAAAATAAACATAATAAGAATGATATATATATACACATATTGGTGTGTTTTGTATGTAAACATTATTAGAGTGACCAGTGTTCAATGACTATGCACATAGGGCAGCTGTCTCTAAGGTGCAGGGTAGAGTACCGGGTGGTAGCCGGCTAGTAACAGTCTCTAAGGTGCAGGGTAGAGTACCATGCAGTAGCCAGTAGTAACAGTCTCTAAGATGCAGGGTAGAGTACCGGGTGGTAGCCGGTAGTAACAGTCTCTAAGGTGCAGGGTAGAGTACCGGGTGGTAGCCGGTAGTAACAGTCCCTAAGGTGCAGGGTAGAGTACCGGGTGGTAGCCGGGTAGTAACAGTCTCTAAGGTGCAGGGTAGAGTACCGGGTGGTAGCCGGGTAGTAACAGTCTCTAAGGTGCAGGGTAGAGTACCGGGTGGTAGCCGGGTAGTAACAGTGACTAAGGCTAGTGATGGCTGTTTAACAGTGATGGCCTGGAGATAGAAGCTGTTTTTCACTGTCTCGGTCACAGCTTTGATGGACCTGTGTGATCTCCGCCTTCTAGATGGTAGATGATAGGTAGATGATAAATGGTAGCTGGTAGATCGAGTGGCTGACGGAGGTCGTTGACGATCTTTCAAGTTTTAAGTGAAATGCCTTTCGTGCTCTAAACCCAATAACGCAGTAAATAATAACAATGCAGAACAAAAACACACCAGAAATTAAAAAGAAGAAGAACACGAGAAAGTAAGTACCATACTATATACAGGGTCAGTAAATACCATACTATATACAGGGTCAGTTAGTACCATACTATATACAGGGTCAGTAAATACCATACTATATACAGGGTCAGTAAATACCATACTATATACAGGGTCAGTTAGTACCATACTATATACAGGGTCAGTAAATACCATACTATATACAGGGTCAGTAAATACCATACTATATACAGGGTCAGTTAGTACCATACTATATACAGGGTCAGTAAATACCATACTATATACAGGGTCAGTAAATACCATACTATATACAGGGTCAGGATAATACCATACTATATACAGGGTCAGTAAATACCATACTATATAGAGGGTCAGTAAATACCATACTATATACAGGGTCAGTAAATACCATACTATATACAGGGTCAGTAAATACCATACTATATACAGGGTCAGTTAGTACCATACTATATACAGGATCAGTTAGTACCATACTATATACAGGGTCAGTTAATACCATACTATATACAGGGTAAGTTAATACCATACTATATACAGGGTCAGTTAATACCATACTATATACAGGGTCAGTTAATACCATACTATATACAGGGTCAGTTAATACCATACTATATACAGGGTCAGTTAATACCATACTATATACAGGGTCAGTAAATACCATACTATATACAGGGTCAGTTAATACCATACTATATACAGGGTCAGTTAATACCATACTATATACAGGGTCAGTTAATACCATACTATATACAGGGTCAGTAAATACCATACTATATACAGGGTCAGTAAATACCATACTATATACAGGGTCAGTAAATACCATACTATATACAGGGTCAGTAAATACCATACTATATACAGGGTCAGTAAATACCATACTATATACAGGGTCAGTTAGTACCATACTATATACAGGGTCAGTTAGTACCATACTATATACAGGGTCAGTTAATACCATACTATATACAGGGTCAGTTAATACCATACTATATACAGGGTCAGTTAATACCATACTATATACAGGGTCAGTTAATACCATACTATATACAGGGTCAGTTAATACCATACTATATACAGGGTCAGTTAATACCATACTATATACAGGGTCAGTAAATACCATACTATATACAGGGTCAGTAAATACCATACTATATACAGGGTCAGTAAATACCATACTATATACAGGGTCAGTTAATACCATACTATATACAGGGTCAGTAAATACCATACTATATACAGGGTCAGTTAATACCATACTATATACAGGGTCAGTTAGTACCATACTATATACAGGGTCAGTAAATACCATACTATATACAGGGTCAGTAAACACCATACTATATACAGGGTCAGTTAGTACCATACTATATACAGGGTCAGTTAATACCATACTATATACAGGGTCAGTTAATACCATACTATATACAGGGTCAGTAAATACCATACTATATACAGGGTCAGTTAATACCATACTATATACAGGGTCAGTAAACACCATACTATATACAGGGTCAGTTAGTACCATACTATATACAGGGTCAGTTAATACCATACTATATACAGGGTCAGTTAATACCATACTATATACAGGGTCAGTTAATACCATACTATTTACAGGGTCAGTAAATACCATACTATATACAGGGTCAGTAAATACCATACTATATACAGGGTCAGTAAATACCATACTATATACAGGGTCAGTTAATACCATACTATATACAGGGTCAGTTAATGCCATACTATATACAGGGTCAGGTTAATACCATACTATATACAGGGTCAGGTTAATACCATACTATATACAGGGTCAGGTTAATACCATACTATATACAGGGTCAGTTAATACCATACTATATACAGGGTCAGTAAATACCATACTATATACAGGGTCAGTAAATACCATACTATATACAAGGTCAGTTAATACCATACTATATACAGGGTCAGTTAATACCATACTATATACAGGGTCAGTTAATACCATACTATATACAGGGTCAGTTAATACCATACTATATACAGGGTCAGTAAATACCATACTATATACAGGGTCAGTTAATACCATACTATATACAGGGTCAGTAAATACCATACTATATACAGGGTCAGTAAATACCATACTATATACAGAGTTAGTTAATACCATACTATATACAGGGTGAGTTAATACCATACTATATACAGGGTGAGTTAATACCATACTATATACAGGGTCAGTTAATACCATACTATATACAGGGTCAGTAAATACCATACTATATACAGGGTCAGTAAATACCATACTATATACAGGGTCAGTTAATACCATGCTATATACAGGGTCAGTTAATACCATACTATATACAGGGTCAGTTAATACCATACTATATACAGGGTCAGTTAGTACCATACTATATACAGGGTCAGTAAATACTATACTATATACAGGGTCAGTTAATACCATACTATATACAGGGTCAGTTAATACCATACTATATACAGGGTCAGTTAATACCATACTATATACAGGGTCAGTTAATACCATACTATATACAGGGTCAGTTAATACCATACTATATAGAGGGTCAGTTAATACCATACTATATACAGGGTCAGGTAATACCATACTATATACAGGGTCAGTTAATACCATACTATATACAGGGTCAGTAAATACCATACTATATACAGGGTCAGTTTATACCATACTATATACAGGGTCAGTAAATACTATACTATATACAGGGTCAGGTTAATACCATACTATATACAGGGTCAGTAAATACCATACTATATACAGGGTCAGTTTATACCATACTATATACAGGGTCAGTAAATACTATACTATATACAGGGTCAGGTTAATACCATACTATATACAGGGTCAGTAAATACCATACTATATACAGGGTCAGTTAGTACCATACTATATACAGGGTCAGTTAATACCATACTATATACAGGGTCAGTTAATATCATACTATATACAGGGTCAGTTAATACCATACTATATACAGGGTCAGGTAATACCATACTATATACAGGGTCAGTTAATACCATACTATATACAGGGTCAGTAAATACCATACTATATACAGGGTCAGTTTATACCATACTATATACAGGGTCAGTATATACTATACTATGTACAGGGTCAGGTTAATACCATACTATATACAGGGTCAGTAAATACCATACTATATACAGGGTCTGTTAGTACCATACTATATACAGGGTCAGGTAATACCATACTATATACAGGGTCAGTTAATACCATACTATATACAGGGTCAGTAAATACCATACTATATACAGGGTCAGTTAATACTATACTATATGCAGGGTCAGGTTAATACCATACTATATACAGGGTCAGTAAATACCATACTATATACAGGGTCAGTTAGTACCATACTATATACAGGGTCAGGTAATGCGATACTATATACAGGGTCAGTTAATACCATACTATATACAGGGTCAGTTAATACCATACTATATACAGGGTCAGTTAATACCATACTATATACAGGGTCAGTTAATACCATACTATATACAGGGTCAGTTAATACCATACTATATACAGGGTCAGGTAATACCATACTATATACAGGGTCAGTTAATACCATACTATATACAGGGTCAGTTAATACCATACTATATACAGGGTCAGTTAGTACCATACTATATACAGGGTCAGTAAATACCATACTATATACAGGGTCAGTTAGTACCATACTATATACAGGGTCAGTAAATACCATACTATATACAGGGTCAGTAAATACCATACTATATACAGGGTCAGTTAATACCATACTATATACAGGGTCAGTTAATACCATACTATATACAGGGTCAGGATAATACCATACTATATACAGGGTCAGTAAATACCATACTATATACAGGGTCAGTTAATACCATACTATATACAGGGTCAGTTAATACCATACTATATACAGGGTCAGTAAATACCATACTATATACAGGGTCAGTTTATACCATACTATATACAGGGTCAGTATATACTATACTATGTACAGGGTCAGGTTAATACCATACTATATACAGGGTCAGTAAATACCATACTATATACAGGGTCTGTTAGTACCATACTATATACAGGGTCAGGTAATACCATACTATATACAGGGTCAGTTAATACCATACTATATACAGGGTCAGTAAATACCATACTATATACAGGGTCAGTTAATACTATACTATATGCAGGGTCAGGTTAATACCATACTATATACAGGGTCAGTAAATACCATACTATATACAGGGTCAGTTAGTACCATACTATATACAGGGTCAGGTAATGCGATACTATATACAGGGTCAGTTAATACCATACTATATACAGGGTCAGTTAATACCATACTATATACAGGGTCAGTTAATACCATACTATATACAGGGTCAGTTAATACCATACTATATACAGGGTCAGTTAATACCATACTATATACAGGGTCAGGTAATACCATACTATATACAGGGTCAGTTAATACCATACTATATACAGGGTCAGTTAATACCATACTATATACAGGGTCAGTTAGTACCATACTATATACAGGGTCAGTAAATACCATACTATATACAGGGTCAGTTAGTACCATACTATATACAGGGTCAGTAAATACCATACTATATACAGGGTCAGTAAATACCATACTATATACAGGGTCAGTTAATACCATACTATATACAGGGTCAGTTAATACCATACTATATACAGGGTCAGGATAATACCATACTATATACAGGGTCAGTAAATACCATACTATATACAGGGTCAGTTAATACCATACTATATACAGGGTCAGTTAATACCATACTATATACAGGGTCAGTAAATACCATACTATATACAGGGTCAGTAAATACCATACTATATACAGGGTCAGATAATACCATACTATATACAGGGTCAGTAAATACCATACTATATACAGGGTCAGTTAATACCATACTATATACAGGGTCAGTTAATACCATACTATATACAGGGTCAGTTAGTACCATACTATATACAGGGTCAGTAAATACCATACTATATACAGGGTCAGTAAATACCATACTATATACAGGGTCAGTTAATACCATACTATATATAGGGTCATTTAATACCATACTATATACAGGGTCAGTTAGTACCATACTATATACAGGGTCAGTTAATACCATACTATATACAGGGTCAGTTAATACCATACTATATACAGGGTCAGTAAATACCATACTATATACAGGGTCAGGTTAATTCCATACTACATACAGGGTCAGTTAATACCATACTATATACAGGGTCAGTTAATACCATACTATATACAGGGTCAGTTAGTACCATACTATATACAGGGTCAGTTAATACCATACTATATACAGGGTCAGTTAGTACCATACTATATACAGGGTCAGTAAATACCATACTATATACAGGGTCAGTTAGTACCATACTATATACAGGGTCAGTTAATACCATACTATATACAGGGTCAGTAAATACCATACTATATACAGGGTCAGTAAATACCATACTATATACAGGGTCAGTTAGTACCATACTATATACAGGGTCAGTTAATACTATACTATATACAGGGTCAGTTAATACCATACTATATACAGGGTCAGTTAATACCATACTATATACAGGGTCAGTTAATACCACACTATATACAGGGTCAGTTAATACCACACTATATACAGGGGCAGTTAATACTATATACAGGGTCAGTTAATACCATACTATATACAGGGTCAGTTAATACCATACTATATATAGGGTCAGTTAATACCATACTATATACAGGGTCAGTTAATACCAAACTATATACAGGGTCAGATAATACCATACTATATACAGGGTCAGTTAATACTATATACAGGGTCAGTTAATACCATACTATATACAGGGTCAGTAAATACCATACTATATACAGGGTCAGTAAATACCATACTATATACAGGGTCAGTTAATACCATACTATATACAGGGTCAGTTAGTACCATACTATATACAGGGTCAGTAAATACCATACTATATACAGGGTCAGTAAATACCATACTATATACAGGGTCAGTTAATACCATACTATATACAGGGTCAGTTAATACCATACTATATACAGGGTCAGTTAATACCATACTATATACAGGGTCAGTTAATACCATACTATATACAGGGTCAGTTAATACCATACTATATACAGGGTCAGGTAATACCATACTATATACAGGGTCAGTTAATACCATACTATATACAGGGTCAGTTAATACCATACTATATACAGGGTCAGTTAGTACCATACTATATACAGGGTCAGTAAATACCATACTATATACAGGGTCAGTTAGTACCATACTATATACAGGGTCAGTAAATACCATACTATATACAGGGTCAGTAAATACCATACTATATACAGGGTCAGTTAATACCATACTATATACAGGGTCAGTTAATACCATACTATATACAGGGTCAGGATAATACCATACTATATACAGGGTCAGTAAATACCATACTATATACAGGGTCAGTTAATACCATACTATATACAGGGTCAGTTAATACCATACTATATACAGGGTCAGTAAATACCATACTATATACAGGGTCAGTAAATACCATACTATATACAGGGTCAGATAATACCATACTATATACAGGGTCAGTAAATACCATACTATATACAGGGTCAGTTAATACCATACTATATACAGGGTCAGTTAATACCATACTATATACAGGGTCAGTTAGTACCATACTATATACAGGGTCAGTAAATACCATACTATATACAGGGTCAGTAAATACCATACTATATACAGGGTCAGTTAATACCATACTATATATAGGGTCATTTAATACCATACTATATACAGGGTCAGTTAGTACCATACTATATACAGGGTCAGTTAATACCATACTATATACAGGGTCAGTTAATACCATACTATATACAGGGTCAGTAAATACCATACTATATACAGGGTCAGGTTAATTCCATACTACATACAGGGTCAGTTAATACCATACTATATACAGGGTCAGTTAATACCATACTATATACAGGGTCAGTTAGTACCATACTATATACAGGGTCAGTTAATACCATACTATATACAGGGTCAGTTAGTACCATACTATATACAGGGTCAGTAAATACCATACTATATACAGGGTCAGTTAGTACCATACTATATACAGGGTCAGTTAATACCATACTATATACAGGGTCAGTAAATACCATACTATATACAGGGTCAGTAAATACCATACTATATACAGGGTCAGTTAGTACCATACTATATACAGGGTCAGTTAATACTATACTATATACAGGGTCAGTTAATACCATACTATATACAGGGTCAGTTAATACCATACTATATACAGGGTCAGTTAATACCACACTATATACAGGGTCAGTTAATACCACACTATATACAGGGGCAGTTAATACTATATACAGGGTCAGTTAATACCATACTATATACAGGGTCAGTTAATACCATACTATATATAGGGTCAGTTAATACCATACTATATACAGGGTCAGTTAATACCAAACTATATACAGGGTCAGATAATACCATACTATATACAGGGTCAGTTAATACTATATACAGGGTCAGTTAATACCATACTATATACAGGGTCAGTAAATACCATACTATATACAGGGTCAGTAAATACCATACTATATACAGGGTCAGTTAATACCATACTATATACAGGGTCAGGTAATACCATACAATATACAGGGTCAGTTAGTACCATACTATATACAGGGTCAGTTAATACCATACTATATACAGGGTCAGGTAATACCATACTATATACAGGGTCAGGTAATACCATACTATATACAGGGTCAGTTAATACCATACTATATACAGGGTCAGTAAATACCATACTATATACAGAGTCAGTTAATACCATACTATATACAGGGTCAGTTAATACTATATACAGGGTCAGTTAGTACCATACTATATACAGGGTCAGTTAATACCACACTATATACAGGGTCAGTTAATACCATACTACATACAGGGTCACTATATACAGGGTCAGTTAATACCATACTATATACAGGGTCAGTTAGTACCATACTATATACAGGGTCAGTTAATACCATACTATATACAGGGTCAGTTAATACCATACTATATACAGGGTCAGTTAATACCATACTATATACAGGGTCAGTTAATACTATACTATATACAGGGTCAGTTAATACCATACTATATACAGGGTCAGTTAATACCATACTATATACAGGGTCAGTTAATACCATACTATATACAGGGTCAGTTTATACCATACTATATACAGGGTCAGTTAATACCATACTATATACAGGGTCAGTTAATACCATACTATATACAGGGTCAGTAAATACCATACTATATACAGGGTCAGTTAATACCATACTATATACAGGGTCAGTTAATACCATACTATATACAGGGTCAGTTAATACCATACTATATACAGGGTCAGTTAATACCATACTATATACAGGGTCAGTTAATATCATACTATATACAGGGTCAGTTAATACCATACTATATACAGGGTCAGTTAATACCATACTATATACAGGGTCAGTTAATACCATACTATATACAGGGTCAGTTAATACCATACTATATACAGGGTCAGTTAATACCATACTATATACAGGGTCAGTAAATACCATACTATATACAGGGTCAGTTAGTACCATACTATATACAGGGTCAGTTAATACCATACTATATACAGGGTCAGTTAGTACCATACTATATACAGGGTCAGTTAATACCATACTATATACAGGGTCAGGTAATACCATACTATATACAGGGTCAGTTAATACCATACTATAACCATGAGTCATGAAACTCACCACTCCGCGTTTCTTTTTCCCAGAGAGTTATTTTATTTTTTCCCTTTCGAAGGACGGAGAACCCCTCTGGCTGAATGGACAGGGACAATATTTCCAGAGAGAGCCATGATTCCGTAAAACAGAGTATGTTACAGTCCCTGATGTCTCTGGAAGGAAATCTTCACCATTGAGCGAAGATTATTGACTACTTTATTGACTGAGTCTGACTAGGGCCCCGCTCCTTCTACCTCTTCTCCAGCATTGGCGTTGTTGGTGCAGCCCCCAGGATGAAAAGAGCTTCTTTGGGAAGTTCAAACAAAGGATCCATGTCAAGGAAGATACATTTCTGCTCAAATTTCTGGTGAGTGAAAACCGAATACAGCAAGACACACCTACAGTGCTCAGTGAGGCAGTAGCTGATAGATTGGGAGTAAGGACCGTGACTGAACTGGACTGGAGAGATATGGTTGGCTTCACCACAGATTACAGTCAGCCGGTCAATTATAGTCGACCTGAGCAACAAACCACCTTATCAGAGTGTACTGTAGATGGAGTAATGGTGTAATCATGTATTGTGAGGCTACTGATTATTTTTCATAATCTACATGTGAACAAGTCATTAACAGCACCTGAGCCACTGGTCAGTCATGAGCAACGCATTGGAGACCCATGCTGTAAACTAGCGTTTTCATTTCTGCTTCAGTCTTAATTATCACTATGATCGTTACCTAGCATTTCACACGATGCCCCTCTGTCTCTCTGCTGAGCAGCGTGGGAGGTGGACGGCGAGCTGCGTATATTCCACAATGTTCTCTGTTTCTCTCCGGCCCAGGCTTAGTTCCACTCTCAGTGCATACTGTTTGGCTCTCAGTGAACAGAGAGTAACACTAAGGACCCCAGAGAGCCCAGTAACACAGAGTAACACCAAGGACCCCAGAGAGCCCAGTAACACAGAGTAACACCAAGGACCCCAGAGAGCCCTGTAACACAGAGTAACACTAAGGACCCCAGAGAGCCCAGTAACAAAGAGTAACACCGAGGACCCAAGAGAGCCCTGTAACACAGTAACACCAAGGACCCCAGAGAGCCCTGTGACACAGAGTAACACCAAGGACCCCAGAGAGCCCAGTAACACAGAGTAACACCAAGGACCCCAGAGAGCCCAGTAACACAGAGTAACACTAAGGACCCCAGAGAGCCCTGTAACACAGAGTAACACTAAGGACCCCAGAGAGCCCAGTAACACAGAGTAACACCGAGGACCCAAGAGAGCCCTGTAACACAGTAACACCAAGGACCCCAGCGAGCCCTGTAACACAGAGTAACACCAAGGACCCCAGCGAGCCCTGTAACACAGAGTAACACCAATGACCCCAAAGAGCCCAGTAACACAGAGTAACACCAAGGACCGCAGTGAGCCCAGTAACACAGAGTAACACTAAGGACCCCAGAGAGCCCTGTAACACAGAGTAACACTAAGGACCCCAGAGAGCCCAGTAACACAGAGTAACACTGATGACCCCAGCGAGCCCTGTAGTAACACAGAGTAACACCAAGGACCCCAGCGAGCCCTGTAGTAACACAGAGTAACACCAAGGACCCCAGCGAGCCCATTATGTGATGTGATGTGGTGGTGTGGGGGTGTGGTGGTGTGGTGGTGTGTTGGTGTGGTGGTGTGTTGATGAGGTGGTGTGGTGGTGCTGTGGTGGTGGTGTGGTGGTGGTGTGGTGGTGTGGTGATGTGGGGGTGGTGGTGTGGTGGTGTGGGGGTGGTGATGTGGTGTGGTGGTGATGTGGGGGTGGTGGTGTGGTGATGTGGAGGTGGTGGTGTGGTGGTGTGGGGGTGATGTGGTGGTGGTGGTGTGGGGGTGATGTGGTGGTGGTGGTGTGGTGTTGTGTTGATGTGGTGGTGATGTGGTGGTGGTGGTGATGTGGTGGTGGTGGTGGTGTGGTGGTGATGTGGTGGGGGGGGTGTGTTGGTGTGTTGATGTGGTGGTGATGTGGTGTGGTGGTGATGTGGTGGTGGTGGTGATGTGGTGGTGGTGGTGGTGTGGTGGTGGTGAGTTGATGTGGTGGTGTGGTGATGATGTGGTGGTGGTGGTGTGGGGGTGGTGTGTTGATGTGGTGGTGTGGTGATGATGTGGTGGTGGTGGTGGTGTGGGGGTGTGGTGGTGTGGTGGTAGTGGTGTGGTGGTAGTGGTGTGGGGGTGGTGGTGTGGGGGTGGTGGTGTGGTGGTAGTGGTGTGGGGGTGGTGGCGTGGGGGTGGTGGTGTGGCGGTGTGGCGATGCTGAAAGCTGCCAGACCACCTAGTCAGTTGGAGTCTGATCTGTTCATTCTGCTCCACCTCAACTTCAATCAGACCTATTGTCATTCTGAGAACCTGGCTGATTGTGTGTGTGTGTGTGTGTGTGTGTGAGTGTGTGTGTGTGTGTGTTTATAATCTGAAAAAAGAATGATGCTCAATATGGCCGCTGGTCCCCCCCCATTACGGCACATCGACTTGAATAGAAATGTCTGTTGTAGTCAATGGTATCTCTAGCACAAGGACACAATGCAATGGGAGCCAGCTGGATCTGGATCAGAACAGTCACTTCATACTGAACGTTTGTTCTGTTCAGCTGCTAACTATGCTGGCTAAGCAGTTCTGATTGCCGGCTGCTGTAAGACCGATGGCAATGTACTCGACAACAGTGCTAAGGTGGCTTTCTGCCTAGTCTCCTGTTTCTGCAGGCCATAGGCCTATAATGAGGGGAACATAATTGCACGAGAGTGGAGTTTTATCAAGGGGACAAGCTTGATTAAGAACGTCACAGTCACAGTAACTCACAGAACTACGGAAGCAAATACCAAAAGGTTACTTCATGTGAGCCCATGAAAGATATAGTGTCAAATGTTGTGTTCAATAAAACCTTCAATAAAGTGTTGACAACATGTTAGCACCAACCACTCAGTTAGCAGATGTACCAGGCTAACTATCCCGACTCTCCACTCAGTGTTCTAACTGTCCCTACTCTCCACTCAGTGTTCTAACTGTCCCTACTCTCCACTCAGTGTTCTAACTGTCCCTACTCTCCACTCAGTGTTCTTACTGTCACTACTCTCCACTCAGTGTTCTAACTATCACTACTCTCCACTCACTGTTCTAACTGTCACTACTCTCCACTCAGTGTTCTAACTGTCCCTACTCTCCACTCAGTGTTCTAACTGTCACTACTCTCCACTCAGTGTTCTTACTGTCACTACTCTCCACTCAGTGTTCTAACTATCACTACTCTCCACTCACTGTTCTAACTGTCACTACTCTCCACCCAGTGTTCTAACTGTCACTACTCTCCACTCAGTGTTCTAACTGTCACTACTCACCACTCAGTGTTCTAACTGTCACTACTCTCCACTCAGTGTTCTAACTGTCACTACTCACCACTCAGTGTTCTAACTGTCTCTACTCACCACTCAGTGTTCTAACTGTCCCTACTCTCCACTCAGTGTTCTTACTGTCACTACTCTCCACTCAGTGTTCTAACTATCACTACTCTCCACTCACTGTTCTAACTGTCACTACTCTCCACCCAGTGTTCTAACTGTCACTACTCTCCACTCAGTTCTAACTGTCACTACTCACCACTCAGTGTTCTAACTGTCACTACTCTCCACTCAGTGTTCTAACTGTCACTACTCATCACTCAGTGTTCTAACTGTCTCTACTCACCACTCAGTGTTCTAACTGTCACTACTCTCCACTCAGTGTTATGCCACTACTCTCCACTCAGTGTTCTAACTGTCACTACTCACCACTCAGTGTTCTAACTGTCACTACTCTCCACTCAGTGTTCTAACTGTCACTACTCACCACTCAGTGTTCTAACTGTCTCTACTCACCACTCAGTGTTCTAACTGTCACTACTCTCCACTCAGTGTTCTGCCACTACTCTCCACTCAGTGTTCTAACTGTCTCTACTCTCCACTCAGTGTTCTGACTGTCACTACTCTCCACTCAGTGTTCTAACTTTCTCTACTCTCCACTCAGTGTTCTGACTGTCACTACTCTCCACTCAGTGTTCTAACTGTCACTACTCACCACTCAGTGTTCTAACTGTCACTACTCTCCACTCAGTGTTCTAACTGTCTCTACTCTCCACTCAGTGTTCTGACTGTCATTACTCTCCACTCAGTGTTCTGACTGTCATTACTCTCCACTCAGTGTTCTAACTACCACTACTCTCCACTCAGTGTTCTAACTGTCACTACACTCCACTCAGTGTTCTGACTGTCACTACTCTCCACTCAGTGTTCTAACTGTCTCTACTCTCCACTCAGTGTTCTAACTGTCCCTACTCTCCACTCAGTGTTCTAACTGTCTCTACTCTCCACTCAGTGTTCTAACTGTCACTACTCTCCACTCAGTGTTCTATTCAAAAGGTTCCACCTTCTACCACAATGTGTAACCTACTGTAACCCCACTGTACACTGGTATCACAATGTGTAACCTACTGTAACCCCACTGTGCACTGCTATCACAATGTGTAACCTACTGTATGCACTGTACACTGCTATCACAATGTGAAACCTACTGTAACCCCACTGTACACTGCTATCACAATGTGTAACCTACTGTAACCCCACTGTACACTGCTATCACAATATGTAACCTACTGTAACCCCACTGTACACTGCTATCACAATGTGTAACCTACTGTATGCACTGTACACTGCTATCACAATGTGAAACCTACTGTATGCACTGTACTGTACTATATATACCCATGGTGCCTTGTCAGCATCATAATGGCTAAATATCTGCAGGCCTTTTTCCAGTAGTGCACAGCATTTCCATCGACCAAAGTCATTTAAACTGCTTTGTTTCACAGTACACCACTTTGCAAAATCAATCCATATAAATTCCAGCCACATAGCTAGTTACAGCCCCTACAGAAAGAATGAATACCTCTTGACCTATTAAACATTTTGTTGTGTTAACGACCTGAATTCAAAATTGATTTCATTTTTTTTTCTCACCCATCAAGATACAATACCCCAAAATGGCAAACTGAAAACGTCTTTTTTTTTTTGTGTTGAAATTCATTGAAAGCGAAATACAGAAATATCTCATTTATGTTAGTATCAAGAACCCCCGAGTCAATACATGTTAGATTACAGCTGTGTGAGTTTTTCTGACTAAGTAAGCATTTCACTGTTGATTTAAGACTCTGAGAGCTTTGCACACCTATATTGTTTATCAGTTATTTTACCAGGTAAGTTGACTGAGAACACATTCTCATTTACAGCAATGACCCGGGGAATAGTTACAGGGTAGAGGAGGGGGATTAATGAGCCATTTTGTAAACTGGGGATTATCAGGTGACCTTGATGGTTTGAGGGCCAGATTGGGAATGTAGCCAGTACACCAGGGTTAACACCCCTACTCTTACGATAAGTGCCATGGGATCTTTAATGACCTCAGAGAGTCAAGACACCCGTTTAACGTCCCATCCGAAAGACGGCACCCTACACAGGGCAGTGTCCCCAATCACTGCCCTGGGGCATTGGGATATGTTTTTAGACCAGAGGGAAGAGTGCCTCCTACTGGCCCTCCAACACCACTTCCAGCAGCATCTGGTCTCCCATCCAGGACCAACCCTGCTTAGCTTCAGAAGGCAGCCAGCAGTGGTATGCAGGGTGGTATGCTGCTGGCACAAATATTGTTGAATATTTCCACATGGTTATTTTTGATTATGACTATAAAATGCTTTAGACTCCGTCAAGTTGGTTGTTGATCATTGCTAGACAGCCATCTTCAAGTCTAGCCATAGATTTTCAAACCGATTTAAGTCAAAACTGTAACTAGGACACTCAGGAACATTCCATGTTGTCTTGGTAAGAACATTCACTGTCTTCTTGGTGAGCAACTCCAGTGTATATTTGTCCTTGTGTTCTAGGTTATTGTCCTGCTGAAAGGTGGATTCATCTCCCAGTGTCTGGTGGAAAGCAGACTGAACCAGGTTTTCCTCTAGGACTTTGCCTGTGCTTAGCTCTATTCCTTTTCTTTTTATCCTGAAAAACTCCATAGTCCTTGCCGATGACAAGCATACCCATAGCATAATGCAGCCACCACCATGCTTGACAGGGCAGTGTCCCCAATATTAAGAGTGCTACTCAGTGTGTTGGTTTTGCCCCAAAAAACATAATGCTTTGTATTCAGGACAAAGTTATCTTCACTATTTGACTTGCCTAGTTAAATAAAGGTTCAATAAATAAATAAATAAATAGACTACAATATTGTTGATTTATCCTCAGGTTTCTCCTTTCACAGCCATTAAACTCTGCATAACTGTTTTAAAGTCACCATTAGCCTCATGGTGAAATCACGGAGCGGTTTCCTTCCTCTCCGGCAACTGAGTTAGGAAGGACAACAGTATCTTTGTCGTGACTGGGTGTTTTGACAGACCATTCAGAGTAGAATTAATACCTTCACCATTCTCAAAGGGATATTCAATTTCTGCTTTTAAAATGTTTTATCCAACTCCCAATAGGTGCCCTTCTTTGCGAGGCATGAAAAGCCTCACTGGTCTTTGTGGTTGAATCTGTGTTTGAAATTCACTGCTTGACTTAGGGACCTTACAGATAATTGTATGTGTTGGGGGTACAGAGACGAGATAGAGAAAAATCATGTTAAACTCTATTGTTGCACACAAAGTGAGTCCATTCAACTTATTATCTGACTTGTTAAGCACAGTTTTACACCTGAACATATCTAAGCTTGCCATAACAAAGAGGTTGAATACTTATTGACTCGAGACATTTCAGCTTTTCATTTTTTATTAATTTGTAAAAATGTCAAAACACAATTCCAGTTTGACATTATGGTGTATTGTGTGTAGACCGTTGACACAACATCTCATTGTAATCCATTTTAAAACTCTGCATGTTTGATGTGTTCAACACTGTCTAGAAGAGAGACAGAGCTCCTGCTGTTGCCTGACAACACCTGAAACAACCTGAAGCAGGTAAGCAATGAAGGGAAGTGAACTAGACAACACCTGAAACAGGTAGGCAGTGAAGGGAAGTGAACTAGACAACACCTGAAGCAGCCTGAAGCAGGTAGGCAGTGAAGATAAGTGAACTAGACAACAACTGAAGCAGGTAGGCAGTGAAGAGAGGTGAAATAGATAACACCTGAAGCAGGTAGGCAGTGAAGGGAAGTGAACTAGACAACACCTGAAGCAGGTAGGCAGTGAAGGGAAGTGAACTAGACAACACCTGAAGCAGGTAGGCAATGAAGGGAAGTGAACTAGACAACACCTGAAGCAGGTAGGCAGTGAAGGGAAGTGAACTAGACAACACCTGAAGCAGGTAGGCAGTGAAGAGAAGTGAACTAGACAACACCTGAAGCAGGCAGGCAGTGAAGGGAAGTGAACTAGACAACACCTGAAGCAGGCAGGCAGTGAAGAGAGGTGAACTAGACAACACCTGAAACAGGTAGGCAGTGAAGAGAGGTGAACTAGACAACACCCGAAACAACCGGAAGCAGGTAGGCAGTGAAGGGAAGTGAACTAGACAACACCTGAAGCAGGTAGGCAGTGAAGGGAAGTGAACTAGACAACACCTGAAACAGGTAGGCAGTGAAGGGAAGTGAACTAGACAACACCTGAAACAGGTAGGCAGTGAAGGGAAGTGAACTAGACAACACCTGAAGCAGGTAGGCAGTAAAGGGAAGTGAACTAGACAACACCTGAAGCAGGTAGGCAGTGAAGGGAAGTGAACTAGACAACACCTGAAGCAGGTAGGCAGTGAAGGGAAGTGAACTAGACAACACCTGAAGCAGGTAGGCAATGAAGAGAAGTGAACTAGACAACACCATAAACAGGTAGGCAGTGAAGGGAAGTGAACTAGACAACACCTGAAGCAGGTAGGCAGTGAAGAGAAGTGAACTAGACAACACCTGAAGCAGGTAGGCAGTGAAGGGAAGTGAACTAGACAACACCTGAAACAGGTAGGCAGTGAAGGGAAGTCAACTAGACAACACCTGAAGCAGGTAGGAAGTGAAGGGATGTGAACTAGACAATACCTGAAGCAGGTAGGCAGTGAAGAGAAGTGAACTAGACAACACCTGAAGCAGCCTGAAGCAGGTAGGCAATGAAGGGAAGTGAACTAGACAACACCTGAAACAGGTAGGCAGTGAAGGGAAGTGAACTAGACAACACCTGAAGCAGTTAGGCAGTGAAGGGAAGTGAACTAGACAACACCTGAAGCAGGTAGGCAGTGAAGGGAAGTGAACTAGACAACACCTGAAGCAGGTAGGCAGTGAAGAGAGGTGAACTAGACAACACCTGAAACAGGGAGGCAGTGAAGAGAGGTGAACTAGACAACACCTGAAACAACCGGAAGCAGGTAGGCAGTGAAGGGAAGTGAACTAGACAACACCTGAAGCAGGTAGGCAGTGAAGGGAAGTGAACTAGACAACACCTGAAACAGGTAGGCAGTGAAGGGAAGTGAACTAGACAACACCTGAAACAGGTAGGCAGTGAAGGGAAGTGAACTAGACAACACCTGAAGCAGGTAGGCAGTGAAGGGAAGTGAACTAGACAACACCTGAAGCAGGTAGGCAGTGAAGGGAAGTGAACTAGACAACACCTGAAGCAGGTAGGCAGTGAAGGGAAGTGAACTAGACAACACCTGAAGCAGGTAGGCAATGAAGGGAAGTGAACTAGACAACACCATAAACAGGTAGGCAGTGAAGGGAAGTGAACTAGACAACACCTGAAGCAGGTAGGCAGTGAAGGGAAGTGAACTAGACAACACCTGAAGAAGGTAGGCAGTGAAGAGAAGTGAACTAGACAACACCTGAAGCAGGTAGGCAGTGAAGGGAAGTGAACTAGACAACACCTGAAGCAGGTAGGCAGTGAAGGGAAGTGAACTAGACAACACCTGAAGCAGGTAGGCAGTGAAGAGAAGTGAACTAGACAACACCTGAAGCAGCTTGAAGCAGGTAGGCAATGAAGGGAAGTGAACTAGACAACACCTGAAACAGGTAGGCAGTGAAGGGAAGTGAACTAGACAACACCTGAAGCAGGTAGGCAGTGAAGGGAAGTGAACTAGACAACACCTGAAGCAGGTAGGCAGTGAAGGGAAGTGAACTAGACAACACCTGAAGCAGCCTGAAGCAGGTAGGCAGTGAAGGGAAGTGAACTAGACAACACCTGAAGCAGGTAAGAAGTTAAGATAAGTGAACTAGACAACACCTGAAGCAGCCTGAAGCAGGTAGGCAGTGAAGACAAGTGAACTAGACAACACCTGAAACAGGTAGGCAGTGAAGGGAAGTGAACTAGACAACACCTGAAGCAGGTAGGCAGTGAAGGGAAGTGAACTAGACAACACCTGAAGCAGGTAGGCAATGAAGAGAAGTGAACTAGACAACACCATAAACAGGTAGGCAGTGAAGGGAAGTGAACTAGACAACACCTGAAGCAGGTAGGCAGTGAAGAGAAGTGAACTAGACAACACCTGAAGCAGGTAGGCAGTGAAGGGAAGTGAACTAGACAACACCTGAAACAGGTAGGCAGTGAAGGGAAGTGAACTAGACAACACCTGAAGCAGGTAGGCAGTGAAGGGAAGTGAACTAGACAATACCTGAAGCAGGTAGGCAGTGAAGAGAAGTGAACTAGACAACACCTGAAGCAGCCTGAAGCAGGTAGGCAATGAAGGGAAGTGAACTAGACAACACCTGAAACAGGTAGGCAGTGAAGGGAAGTGAACTAGACAACACCTGAAGCAGTTAGGCAGTGAAGGGAAGTGAACTAGACAACACCTGAAGCAGGTAGGCAGTGAAGGGAAGTGAACTAGACAACACCTGAAGCAGGTAGGCAGTGAAGAGAGGTGAACTAGACAACACCTGAAACAGGTAGGCAGTGAAGAGAGGTGAACTAGACAACACCTGAAACAACCGGAAGCAGGTAGGCAGTGAAGGGAAGTGAACTAGACAACACCTGAAGCAGGTAGGCAGTGAAGGGAAGTGAACTAGACAACACCTGAAACAGGTAGGCAGTGAAGGGAAGTGAACTAGACAACACCTGAAGCAGGTAGGCAGTGAAGGGAAGTGAACTAGACAACACCTGAAGCAGGTAGGCAGTGAAGGGAAGTGAACTAGACAACACCTGAAGCAGGTAGGCAGTGAAGGGAAGTGAACTAGACAACACCTGAAGCAGGTAGGCAATGAAGGGAAGTGAACTAGACAACACCATAAACAGGTAGGCAGTGAAGGGAAGTGAACTAGACAACACCTGAAGCAGGTAGGCAGTGAAGGGAAGTGAACTAGACAACACCTGAAGAAGGTAGGCAGTGAAGAGAAGTGAACTAGACAACACCTGAAGCAGGTAGGCAGTGAAGGGAAGTGAACTAAACAACACCTGAAACAGATAGGCAGTGAAGGGAAGTGAACTAGACAACACCTGAAGCAGGTAGGCAGTGAAGGGAAGTGAACTAGACAACACCTGAAGCAGGTAGGCAGTGAAGAGAAGTGAACTAGACAACACCTGAAGCAGCTTGAAGCAGGTAGGCAATGAAGGGAAGTGAACTAGACAACACCTGAAACAGGTAGGCAGTGAAGGGAAGTGAACTAGACAACACCTGAAGCAGGTAGGCAGTGAAGGGAAGTGAACTAGACAACACCTGAAGCAGGTAGGCAGTGAAGGGAAGTGAACTAGACAACACCTGAAGCAGCCTGAAGCAGGTAGGCAGTGAAGGGAAGTGAACTAGACAACACCTGAAGCAGGTAAGAAGTTAAGATAAGTGAACTAGACAACACCTGAAGCAGCCTGAAGCAGGTAGGCAGTGAAGACAAGTGAACTAGACAACACCTGAAACAGGTAGGCAGTGAAGGGAAGTGAACTAGACAACACCTGAAGCAGGTAGGCAGTGAAGGGAAGTGAACTAGACAACACCTGAAGCAGGTAGGCAGTGAAGGGAAGTGAACTAGACAACACCTGAAGCAGGTAGGCAATGAAGGGAAGTGAACTAGACAACACCTGAAACAGGTAGGCAGTGAAGGGAAGTGAACTAGACAACACCTGAAGCAGGTAAGCAGTGAAGGGAAGTGAACTAGACAACACCTGAAGCAGGTAAGCAGTGAAGGGAAGTGAACTAGACAACACCTGAAGCAGCCTGAAGCAGGTAGGCAGTGAAGGGAAGTGAACTAGACAACACCTGAAGCAGGTAAGAAGTGAAGATAAGTGAACTAGACAACACCTGAAGCAGCCTGAAGCAGATAGGCAGTGAAGACAAGTTAACTAGACAACACCTGAAGCAGGTAAGCAGTGAAGATAAGTGAACTAGACAACACCTGAAGCAGGTAGGCAGTGAAGATAAGTGAACTAGACAACACCTGAAGCAGGTAGGCAGTGAAGAGAGGTGAAATAGATAACACCTGAAGCAGGTAGGCAGTGAAGATAACTGAACTAGACAACACCTGAAGCAGGTAAGCAGTGAAGGGAAGTGAACTAGACAACACCTGAAGCAGCCTGAAGCAGGTAGGCAGTAAAGACAAGTGAACTAGACAACACCTGAAGCAGGTAGGCAGTGAAGAGAGGTGAAATAGATAACACCTGAAGCAGGTAGGCAGTGAAGATAACTGAACTAGACAACACCTGAAGAAGCCTGAAGCAGGTAGGCAAGAAGATAACTGAACTAGACAACACCTGAAGCAGGTAGGCAGTGAAGAGAAGTGAACTAGACAACACCTGAAGGAGGTAGGCAGTGAAGGGAAGTGAAATATACAGACTCTGGAAGGTAAACATCATTCTGGGCTATGTCCCAAATGTCAGCCAATTCCCTTTATAGTGCATTACATTTATGGTAGTGGTCTAAGTGCTCTGATCTAAAGTAGTTCACTATAATAGTCTGTCATTTGGGACACAGATATTCTTCTGGACATTCAGTAACTGATATTCTTGCTGGGTTGAACTACCTTTAAACTACCTCTTCAGTCTGACTGGGAGCTGGAGACATTTCCTACAAAAAATGATATTTATTGATTTCTATGAGCTTAAAGCCATTCAGGTGTGGAAGTAAATAGAGTATAGACCAGCCAGATAAATGCTCTCCAATTTCTGCCTTTTACAGGCAACAATGGCTAAAAGAGCAGAGCTATTTCAATTCTTAGAAATCACCCAGGAGGAAGTTGAGGATTTGAAATGACCCAGGAGGAGGCTGAGGTTTTAAAAATCACCCAGGAGGAGGCTGAGGTTTTAGAAATCACCCAGGAGGAGGCTGAGGTTTTAGAAATCACCCAGGAGGAGGCTGAGGTTTTTGAAATCACCCAGGAGGAGGCTGAGGTTTTTGAAATCACCCAGGAGGAGGCTGAGGTTTTTGAAATCACCCAGGAGGAGGCTGAGGTTTTATAAATCACCCAGGAGGAGGCTGAGGATTTGAAATCACCCAGGAGGAAGCTGAGGTTTTGAAATCACCCAGGAGGAGGCTGAGGTTTTGAAATCACCCAGGAGGAAGCTGAGGTTTTGAAATCACCCAGGAGGAGGCTGAGGATTTGAAATCACCCAGGAGGAAGCTGAGGTTTAGAAATCACCCAGGAGGAGGCTGAGGTTTTATAAATCACCCAGGAGGAAGCTGAGGTTTTGCCATGTAGTTCTTCACCTTCATTCTGTCATTTAGTTCAGTAGATGCTCCTTTTCAGAGCGATTTACAGTCAGGAAGTAGGCAAGGTGTTTATTCCAGCTCAGTACTCCTCTACTTAAAAGTCGTTGCCCCTCTGGGCCACACACAACTAACTGAATACAAAAATCCTATTTTGCCTACAAATATAAAAGGTCACACTCAAACATTTAGTCAGGTCAGGACCAATGTTCTGCAAAGTTTCCTAAATCATTCAGTCTGAATTCTAATAACTCTTTGATTAAAAACCCTCTGATGTCTGTTTTTAGAGAGGTGACGATGCATCTCATTTTCAGTTGATTAATAAGAGAGTAGAGCTCAGGTGACCCTTCCATCCAGCATCCTTTATCATCAATACTCATCAGCTCTGCCCAAATAATCAAAGGGAAAAAGTGTTCCAACACTGCTGGCACAAAGGTTTAAGAAAAAACAACTAAATCATGACTAGCGGTGAAAACGCATCTGTCAGAAGACATGTATATGTATATCGGACACTCCATGGTATATCGGACACTCCATGGTATATCGGACACTCCATGGTATATCGGACACTCCATGGTATATCGGACACTCCATGGTATATCGGACACTCCATGGTATATCGGACACTCCTCCTTCTCCTCTACCTGGAGGAGGTAGAGGAGAAGGAGGAGTAGAGAGAAGAGGAGGAGGTAGAGGAGAGGGAGGAGCAGAGAGATGAGGACGAGGTAAAGGAGAGGAAGGAGTAGAGACAGGAGGAGGAGGTAAAGGACAGGGTGGAGTAGAGAGAAGAGGACGAGGAGGAGTAGAGGAGAGGAACGGAGAGGAGAGGCGTAGAGGAGTAGAGAGAAGAGGAGGAGGCAGAGGATGAGGAGTAGAGAGAAGAGGAGGAGGAGGAGTAGAGAGAAGAGGAGGAGGTAGAGGAGAAGGAGGAGTAGAGAGAAGAGGAGGAGGTAGAGGAGAGGGAGGAGTAGAGAGAAGAGGACGATGTAGAGGAGAGGGAGGAGTAGAGAAAGGAGGAGTAGAGAGAAGAGGAGGAGGTAGAGGAGAGGGAGGAGTAGAGAGAATAGGAGGTAGAGGAGAGGGAGGAGTAGAGAGAAGAGGAGGTAGAGGAGAGGGAGGAGTAGAGAAAGGAGGAGTAGAGAGAAGAGGAGGAGGTAGAGGAGAGGGAGGAGTAGAGAGAAGAGGAGGAGGTAGAGGAAGGCGAGAGGAAAGAGGATAGATCCAGAGACAGACTTAGACAGGTACCATTTGTGAGGAGAGAGAGAGAGAGAGAGAGAGAGAGAGAGAAAGAAAGAGAGAGAGAGAGAGAGAGAGAGAGAGAGAGAGAGAGAGAGAGAGAGAGAGAGAGAGGCTATTCCTTCCTGGATGAGGGAGAAAGAGAGAGAGAGAGAGAGAGAGAGAGAGAGAGAGAGAGAGGCTATTCCTGCCTCAAAGAGGGAGAGGGGCTGTGCTGCTGGATGTGTGTGAGGGGTGTTGCTCAGCCTGCAGCCTGTAGTGTAAAGGGTTCACAGGATCTGAAAATCAATGGTAATCTCAGCCACCTGAGCATACTGTAAAATAACAGACATACACCAACCTACAACACACACACACACACACACACACACACACACACACACACACACACACACACACACACACACACAGTGTTTTTGGTAAGACGGGTGGGAAAGATCATAGATTCAGTCTGTTTTCTCACAGGGCTGCAGGATATGTGTGTGTGTGTGTGTGTTTGTGTGTGTGTGTGTGTATGTGTGTGAGAGAGAGAGAGAGAGAGAGAGAGAGAGAGAGAGGAGGTGTACTGAAACAAGATCAGACTGGATGGGTTCTCCGTCCTCAGGCTAATGTACAATACATCCTTACCTTACAGACTACATTTTTAAAATTTTATTTTACCTTTATTTAACTAGGCAAGTCAGTTAAGAACAAATTATTATTTTCAATGACGGCCTAGGAACAGTGGGTTAACTGCCTGTTCAGATTTGTACCTTGTCAGCTCGGGGGTTTGAACTTGCAACCTTCTGGTTACTAGTCCAAAGCTCTAACCACTAGGCATACATAACCAGACAGTACAGTAATCAGCCTTACCTTACAGACTACATAACCAGACAGTACTGAAATCAGCCTTACCTTACAGACTACATAACCAGACAGTACAGTAATCAGCCTTACCTTACAGACTACATAACCAGACAGTACTGAAATCATCCTTACCTTACAGACTACATAACCAGACAGTACAGTAATCAGCCTTACCTTACAGACTACATAACCAGACAGTACTGAAATCATCCTTACCTTACAGACTACATAACCAGACAGTACTGAAATCAGCCTTACCTTACAGACTACATAACCAGACAGTACTGAAATCAGCCTTACCTTACAGACTACCGGTACATAACCAGACAGTACTGAAATCAGCTTTACCTGACAAGACCAGACTCCATAACCAGACAATACTGAAATCAGCCCTACCTTACAGACTACATAACCAGGCACTACTGAAATCAGCCTTACCTTACAGACTACATTACCAGACAGTACTGAAATCAGCCTTACCTTACAGACTACATAACCAGACAGTACTGAAATCAGCCTTACCTGACAAGACTACATAACCAGACAGTACTGAAATCAGCCTTACTTTACAGACTACATAACCAGACAGTACTGAAATCATCCTTACCTTACAGACTACATAACCAGACAGTACTGAAATCAGCCTTACTTTACAGACTACATGACCAGACAGTACTGAAATCAGCCTTACCTGACAAGACCAGACTACATAACCAGACAGTACTGAATTCAGCCTTACCTGACAAGACTACATAACCAGACAGTACTGAAATCAGCCTTACCTTACAGACTGCATAACCAGACAGTACTGAAATCAGCCTTACCTTACAGACTACATAACCAGAGTACTGAAATTAGCCTTACCTTACAGACTACATAACCAGACAGTACTGAAATCAGCCTTACCTTACAGACTACATAACCAGACAGTACTGAAATCAGCCTTACCTGACAAGACTACATAACCAGACAGTACTGAAATCAGCCTTACCTGACAGACTACATAACCAGACAGTACTGAAATCAGCCTTACCTTACCGACTACATAACCAGAGTACTGAAATCAGCCTTACCTTACAGACAACATAACCAGACACTACTGAAATCAGCCTTACCTTACAGACTACATAACCAGACAGTACTGAAATCAGCCTTACCTGACAAGACTACATAACCAGACAGTACTGAAATCAGCCTTACCTTACAGACTACATAACCAGAGTACTGAAATCAGCCTTACCTTACAGACTACATAACCAGACAGTACTGAAATCAGCCTTACCTGACAGACTACATAACCAGACAGTACTGAAATCAGCCTTACCTTACCGACTACATAACCAGACAGTACAGTGCTGATAGTAGAAATCTGTTCCCAAGCCCAGGTTGAACTCACTTGAATGTGGCATCATGGGTGTGTAGACTTTGGGGTCGATGGTCCCCATGGGGGGTGGCAGGAGGGGGTTGGCGAAGCTGCGTAGGGGGTGCGTGGGCCTGACACAGGCGGTGGGGATGGTACGGGTAGAGGTGGCCCCTACCTCTTCTGTGCCAGGGAGAGAGAGCTCACCTCCACCTCCTGCTGCTCCTACTCCTGGCTGACTACTGCTGCTGGTAATCAGAGTATGCTGCTGCTGCTGCTGAACCCCCAGCGGAGTGGAACCCTCTGTCGACATCGCTGCACACACAGAGATACACAGACATGGGTTGGTTAGTTCCACCGGTTGGTTAATTAGTTAGTCCCATTTTTAGGGGCGGCAGGTAGCCTACTGGTTAGAGTGTTGGTGCCAGTAAACGAATCCCCGAGCTGACAAGGTAAAAAGCTGTCGTTCTGCCCTTGAACAGGCAGTTAACCCACTGTTCCAAGGCCGTTACTGTAAATAAGAATTTGTTCTTAACTGACTTAAAAATATAAAGAAAGTTAGGAGTGCTGCCCTCTGTAACCTCATCCTGAGAGACCCAGAGTGCCCTACTCCCAGTAACCCCATCCTGAGAGACCCAGAGTGCCCTACTCCCAGTAACCCCATCCTGAGAGACCCAGAGTGCCCTACTCCCAGTAACCCCATCCTGAGAGACCCAGAGTGCCCTACTCCCAGTAACCCCATCCTGAGAGACCCAGAGTGCCCTACTCCCAGTAACCTCATCCTGAGAGACCCAGAGTGCCCTACTCCCAGTAACCTCATCCTGAGAGACCCAGAGTGCCCTACTCCCAGTAACCTCATCCTGAGAGACCCAGAGTGCTCTACTCCCAGTAACCTCATCCTGAGAGACCCAGAGTGCCCTACTCCCAGTAACCCCATCCTGAGAGACCCAGAGTACCCTACTCCCAGTAACCTCATCCTGAGAGACCCAGAGTGCCCTACTCCCAGTAACCCCATCCTGAGAGACCCAGAGTGCCCTACTCCCAGTAACCCCATCCTGAGAGACCCAGAGTGCTATACTCCCAGTAACCTCATCCTGAGAGACCCAGAGTGCCCTACTCCCAGTAACCCCATCCTGAGAGACCCAGAGTGCCCTACTCCCAGTAACCCCATCCTGAGAGACCCAGAGTGCCCTACTCCCAGTAACCCCATCCTGAGAGACCCAGAGTGCCCTACTCCCAGTAACCCCATCCTGAGAGACCCAGAGTGCCCTACTCCCAGTAACCCCATCCTGAGAGACCCAGAGTGCCCTACTCCCAGTAACCTCATCCTGAGAGACCCAGATGGCCCTACTCCCAGTAACCCCATCCTGAGAGACCCAGAGTGCCCTACTCCCAGTAACCCCATCCTGAGAGACCCAGAGTGCTCTACTCCCAGTAACCTCATCCTGAGAGACCCAGAGTGCTCTACTCCCAGTAACCCCATCCTGAGAGACTCAGAGTGCCCTACTCCCAGTAACCTCGTCCTGAGAGACCCAGAGTGCTCTACTCCCAGTAACCTCATCCTGAGAGATCCAGAGTGCCCTACTCCCAGTAACCTCATCCTGAGAGACCCAGAGTGCTCTACTCCCAGTAACCTCACCCTGAGAGACCCAGAGTGCCCTACTCCCAGTAACCCCATCCTGAGAGACCCAGAGTGCCCTACTCCCAGTAACCCCATCCTGAGAGACCCAGAGTGCCCTACTCCCAGTAACCCCTTCCTGAGAGACCCAGAGTGCCCTACTCCAAGTAACCCCATCCTGAGAGACCCAGAGTGCCCTACTCCCAGTAACCCTTTCCTGAGAGACCCAGAGTGCCCTACTCCCAGTAACCCCATCCTGAGAGACCCAGAGTGCCCTACTCCCATTAACCCCTTCCTGAGAGACCCAGAGTGCCCTTCTCCAAGTAACCCCATCCTGAGAGACCCAGAGTGTCCTACTCCCAGTAACCCCATCCTGAGAGACCCAGAGTGCCCTACTCCCATTAACCCCTTCCTGAGAGACCCAGAGTGCCCTACTCCAAGTAACCCCATCCTGAGAGACCAAAGTGCCCTACTCCCAGTAACCCCATCCTGAGAGACCCAGAGTGCCCTACTCCCATTAACCCCTTCCTGAGAGACCCAGAGTGCCCTACTCCAAGTGACCCCATCCTGAGAGACCCAGAGTGCCCTACTCCCAGTAACCGCATCCTGAGAGACCCAGAGTGCCCTACTCCCATTAACCCCTTCCTGAGAGACCCAGAGTGCCCTACTCCAAGTAACCCCATCCTGAGAGACCCAGAGTTCCCTACTCCCATTAACCCCTTCCTGAGAGACCCAGAGTGCCCTACTCCAAGTAACCCCTTCCTGAGAGACCCAGAGTGCCCTACTCCAAGTAACCCCATCCTGAGAGACCCAGAGTGCCCTACTCCCAGTAACCCCATCCTGAGAGACCCAGAGTGCCCTACTCCCAGTAACCCCATCCTGAGAGACCCAGAGTGCCCTACTCCCAGTAACCCCATCCTGAGAGACCCAGAGTGCCCTACTCCAAGTAACCCCTTCCTGAGAGACCCAGAGTGCCCTACTCCCAGTAACCTCATCCTGAGAGACTCAGAGTGCCCTACTCCCAGTAACCTCATCCTGAGAGACCCAGAGTGCCCTACTCCAAGTAACCCCATCCTGAGAGACCCAGAGTGCCCTACTCCCAGTAACCCCTTCCTGAGAGACCCAGAGTGCCCTACTCCAAGTAACCCCATCCTGAGAGACCCAGAGTGCCCTACTCCCAGTAACCCTTTCCTGAGAGACCCAGAGTGCCCTACTCCCAGTAACCCCATCCTGAGAGACCCAGAGTGCCCTACTCCCATTAACCCCTTCCTGAGAGACCCAGAGTGCCCTTCTCCAAGTAACCCCATCCTGAGAGACCCAGAGTGTCCTACTCCCAGTAACCCCATCCTGAGAGACCCAGAGTGCCCTACTCCCATTAACCCCTTCCTGAGAGACCCAGAGTGCCCTACTCCAAGTAACCCCATCCTGAGAGACCAAAGTGCCCTACTCCCAGTAACCCCATCCTGAGAGACCCAGAGTGCCCTACTCCCATTAACCCCTTCCTGAGAGACCCAGAGTGCCCTACTCCAAGTGACCCCATCCTGAGAGACCCAGAGTGCCCTACTCCCAGTAACCGCATCCTGAGAGACCCAGAGTGCCCTACTCCCATTAACCCCTTCCTGAGAGACCCAGAGTGCCCTACTCCAAGTAACCCCATCCTGAGAGACCCAGAGTTCCCTACTCCCATTAACCCCTTCCTGAGAGACCCAGAGTGCCCTACTCCAAGTAACCCCTTCCTGAGAGACCCAGAGTGCCCTACTCCAAGTAACCCCATCCTGAGAGACCCAGAGTGCCCTACTCCCAGTAACCCCATCCTGAGAGACCCAGAGTGCCCTACTCCCAGTAACCCCATCCTGAGAGACCCAGAGTGCCCTACTCCCAGTAACCCCATCCTGAGAGACCCAGAGTGCCCTACTCCAAGTAACCCCTTCCTGAGAGACCCAGAGTGCCCTACTCCCAGTAACCTCATCCTGAGAGACTCAGAGTGCCCTACTCCCAGTAACCTCATCCTGAGAGACCCAGAGTGCCCTACTCCAAGTAACCACATCCTGAGAGACCCAGAGTGCCCTACTCCCAGTAAACCCCATCCTGAGAGACCCAGAGTGCCCTACTCCCAGTAACCCCATCCTGAGAGACCCAGAGTGCCCTACTCCCAGTAACCCCATCCTGAGAGACCCAGAGTGCCCTACTCCCAGTAACCCCATCCTGAGAGACCCAGAGTGCCCTACTCCCAGTAACCCCATCCTGAGAGACCCAGAGTGCCCTACTCCCATTAACCCCTTCCTGAGAGACCCAGAGTGCCCTACTCCAAGTAACCCCTTCCTGAGAGACCCAGAGTGCCCTACTCCAAGTAACCCCATCCTGAGAGACCCAGAGTGCCCTACTCCCAGTAACCCCTTCCTGAGTGACCCAGAGTGCCCTACTCCCAGTAACCCCATCCTGAGAGACCCAGAGTGCCCTACTCCCAGTAACCCCATCCTGAGAGACCCAGAGTGCCCTACTCCCAGTAACCCCATCCTGAGAGACCCAGAGTGCCCTACTCCCAGTAACCCCATCCTGAGAGACCCAGAGTGCCCAACTCCCAGTAACCCCATCCTGAGAGACCCAGAGTGCCCTACTCCCAGTAACCCCATCCTGAGAGACCCAGAGTGCCCTACTCCCAGTAACCCCATCCTGAGAGACCCAGAGTGCCCTACTCCCAGTAACCCCATCCTGAGAGACCCAGAGTGCCCTACTCCCAGTAACCCCATCCTGAGAGACCCAGAGTGCCCAACTCCCAGTAACCCCATCCTGAGAGACCCAGAGTGCCCTACTCCCAGTAACCCCATCCTGAGAGACCCAGAGTGCCCTACTCCCATTAACCCCATCCTGAGAGACCCATAGTGCCCTACTCCCAGTAACCCCATCGTGAGAGACCCAGAGTGCCCTACTCCCTGTAACCCCATCCTGAGAGACCCAGAGTGCCCTACTCCCAGTAACCCCATCCTGAGAGACCCAGAGTGCCCTACTCCCAGTAACCCCATCCTGAGAGACCCAGAGTGCCCTACTCCCATTAACCCCATCCTGAGAGACCCAGAGTGCCCTACTCCCAGTAACCCCATCCTGAGAGACCCAGAGTGCCCTACTCCCAGTAACCCCATCCTGAGAGACCCAGAGTGCCCTACTCCCATTAACCCCTTCCTGAGAGACCCAGAGTGCCCTACTCCCAGTAACCTCATCCTGAGAGACCCAGAGTGCCCTACTCCCAGTAACCCCATCCTGAGACACCCAGAGTGCCCTACTCCCAGTAACCCCATCCTGAGAGACCCAGAGTGCCCTACTCCCAGTAACCCCATCCTGAGAGACCCAGAGTGCCCTACTCCCAGTAACCCCATCCTGAGAGACCCAGAGTGCCCTACTCCCAGTAACCCCATCCTGATCGACCCAGAGTGCCCTACTCCCAGTAACCCCATCCTGAGAGACCCAGAGTGCCCTACTCCCAGTAACCCCATCCTGAGAGACCCAGAGTGCCCTACTCCCAGTAACCTCAACCTGAGAGACCCAGAGTGCCCTACTCCCAGTAACCCCATCCTGAGACACCCAGAGTGCCCTACTCCCAGTAACCCCATCCTGAGAGACCCAGAGTGCCCTACTCCCAGTAACCCCATCCTGAGAGACCCAGAGTAACCTACTCCCAGTAACCCCATCCTGAGAGACCCAGAGTGCCCTACTCCCAGTAACCCCATCCTGAGAGACCCAGAGTGCCCTACTCCCAGTAACCCCATCCTGAGAGACCCAGAGTGCCCTACTCCCAGTAACCCTTTCCTGAGAGACCCAGAGTGCCCTACTCCCAGTAACCCCATCCTGAGAGACCCAGAGTGCCCTACTCCCATTAACCCCTTCCTGAGAGACCCAGAGTGCCCTACTCCAAGTAACCCCATCCTGAGAGACCCAGAGTGCCCTACTCCCATTAACCCCTTCCTGAGAGACCCAGAGTGCCCTACTCCCAGTAACCTCATCCTGAGAGACCCAGAGTGCCCTACTCCCAGTAACCCCATCCTGAGACACCCAGAGTGCCCTACTCCCAGTAACCCCATCCTGAGAGACCCAGAGTGCCCTACTCCCAGTAACCCCATCCTGAGAGACCCAGAGTGCCCTACTCCCATTAACCCCTTCCTGAGAGACCCAGAGTGCCCTACTCCAAGTAACCCCATCCCGAGAGACCCAGAGTGCCCTACTCCCAGTAACCCCATCCTGAGAGACCCAGAGTGCCCTACTCCCAGTAACCCTTTCCTGAGAGACCCAGAGTGCCCTACTCCCAGTAACCCCATCCTGAGAGACCCAGAGTGCCCTACTCCCATTAACCCCTTCCTGAGAGACCCAGAGTGCCCTACTCCAAGTAACCCCATCCTGAGAGACCCAGAGTTCCCTACTCCCATTAACCCCTTCCTGAGAGACCCAGAGTGCCCTACTCCAAGTAACCCCATCCTGAGAGACCCAGAGTGTCCTACTCCCAGTAACCCCATCCTGAGAGACCCAGAGTGCCCTACTCCCATTAACCCCTTCCTGAGAGACCCAGAGTGCCCTACTCCAAGTAACCCCATCCCGAGAGACCCAGAGTGCCCTACTCCCAGTAACCTCATCCTGAGAGACCCACATGGCCCTACTCCCAGTAACCCCATCCTGAGAGACCCAGAGTGCCCTACTCCCATTAACCCCTTCCTGAGAGACCCAGAGTGCCCTACTCCAAGTAACCCCATCCTGAGAGAACAAAGTGCCCTACTCCCAGTAACCCCATCCTGAGAGACCCAGAGTGCCCTACTCCCATTAACCCCTTCCTGAGAGACCCAGAGTGCCCTACTCCAAGTGACCCCATCCTGAGAGACCCAGAGTGCCCTACTCCCAGTAACCCCATCCTGAGAGACCCAGAGTTCCCTACTCCCATTAACCCCTTCCTGAGAGACCCAGAGTGCCCTACTCCAAGTAACCCCTTCCTGAGAGACCCAGAGTGCCCTACTCCAAGTAACCCCATCCTGAGAGACCCAGAGTGCCCTACTCCCAGTAACCCCATCCTGAGAGACCCAGAGTGCCCTACTCCCAGTAACCCCATCCTGAGAGACCCAGAGTGCCCTACTCCCAGTAACCCCATCCCGAGAGACCCAGAGTGCCCTACTCCAAGTAACCCCTTCCTGAGAGACCCAGAGTGCCCTACTCCCAGTAACCTCATCCTGAGAGACTCATAGTGCCCTACTCCCAGTAACCCCATCCTGAGAGACCCAGAGTGCCCTACTCCCAGTAACCCCATCCTGAGAGACCCAGAGTGCCCTACTCCCAGTAACCCCATCCTGAGAGACCCAGAGTGCCCTACTCCCAGTAACCCCATCCTGAGAGACCCAGAGTGCCCTACTCCCATTAACCCCTTCCTGAGAGACCCAGAGTGCCCTACTCCAAGTAACCCCTTCCTGAGAGACCCAGAGTGCCCTACTCCAAGTAACCCCATCCTGAGAGACCCAGAGTGCCCTACTCCCAGTAACCTCATCCTGAGAGACCCAGAGTGCCCTACTCCCAGTAACCCCATCCTGAGAGATCCAGAGTGCCCTACTCCCAGTAACCCCATCCTGAGAGACCCAGAGTGCCCTACTCCCAGTAACCTCATCCTGAGAGACTCAGAGTGCCCTACTCCCAGTAACCCCATCCTGAGAGACCCAGAGTGCCCTACTCCAAGTAACCCCATCCTGAGAGACCCAGAGTGCCCTACTCCCAGTAACCCCATCCTGAGAGACCCAGAGTGCCCTACTCCCAGTAACCCCATCCTGAGAGACCCAGAGTGCCCTACTCCCAGTAACCCCATCCTGAGAGACCCAGAGTGCCCTACTCCCAGTAACCCCATCCTGAGAGACCCAGAGTGCTCTACTCCCAGTAACCCAAATCCTGAGAGACCCAGAGTGCTATACTCCCAGTAACCCCATCCTGAGAGACCCAGAGTGCCCTACTCCCAGTAACCCCATCCTGAGAGACCCAGAGTGCCCTACTCCCAGTAACCTCATCCTGAGAGACCCAGAGTGCCCTACTCCCAGTAACCCCATCCTGAGAGACCCAGAGTGCCCTACTCCCAGTAACCCCATCCTGAGAGACCCAGAGTGCCCTACTCCCAGTAACCTCATCCTGAGAGACTCAGAGTGCCCTACTCCCAGTAACCCCATCCTGAGAGACCCAGAGTGCCCTACTCCAAGTAACCCCATCCTGAGAGACCCAGAGTGCCCTACTCCCAGTAACCCCATCCTGAGAGACCCAGAGTGCCCTACTCCCAGTAACCCCATCCTGAGAGACCCAGAGTGCCCTACTCCCAGTAACCCCATCCTGAGAGACCCAGAGTGCCCTACTCCCAGTAACCCCATCCTGAGAGACCCAGAGTGCTCTACTCCCAGTAACCCAAATCCTGAGAGACCCAGAGTGCTATACTCCCAGTAACCCCATCCTGAGAGACCCAGAGTGCTCTACTCCCAGTAACCCCATCCTGAGAGACCCAGAGTGCTCTACTCCCAGTAACCCCATCCTGAGAGAACCAGAGTGCCCTACTCCCAGTAACCCCATCCTGAGAGACCCAGAGTGCTCTACTCCCAGTAACCCCATCCTGAGAGACCCAGAGTGCCCTACTCCCAGTAACCCCATCCTGAGAGACCCAGAGTGCCCTACTCCCAGTAACCCCATCCTGAGAGACCCAGAGTGCCCTACTCCCAGTAACCCCATCCTGAGAGACCCAGAGTGCCCTACTCCCAGTAACCTCGTCCTGAGAGACCCAGAGTGCCCTACTCCCAGTAACCCCATCCTGAGAGACCCAGAGTGCCCTACTCCCAGTAACCCCATCCTGAGAGACCCAGAGTGCCCTACTCCCAGTAACCTCATCCTGAGAGACCCAGAGTGCCCTACTCCCAGTAACCTCATCCTGAGAGACCCAGAGTGCCCTACTCCCAGTAACCCCATCCTGAGAGACCCAGAGTGCCCTACTCCCAGTTACCTCATCCTGAGAGACCCAGAGTGCCCTACTCCCAGTAACCCCATCCTGAGAGACCCAGAGTGCCCTACTCCCAGTAACCTCGTCCTGAGAGACCCAGAGTTCCTACATGTTTTTCGGACCGGTGATGGAAAGAGGTGACCTGACTTATGACTTGTTTCCCCCCTTGATCTGACCATCGTTTACCCACAGTTCAACCCTTCATCTGGGTCTCGACCCTTCATCTGGGCCTCAACCCTTCACCTGGGCCTCGACCCTTCACCTGGGCCTCTACCCTTCATCTGGGCCTCGACCCTTCATATGGGCCTCGACCCTTCACCTGGGCCTCGACCCTTCATCTGGGTCTCGACCCTTCACCTGGGCCTCGACCCTTTATCTGGGCCTCGACCCTTCATCTGGGCCTCGACCCTTCATCTGGGCCTTGACCCTTCATCTGGGCCTCCACCCTTCATCTGGGCCTCGACCCTTCATCTGGGCCTCAACACTTCACCTGGGCCTCGACCCTTCAGCTGGGCTCGACCCCTCATCTGAGCCTCGACCCTTCATATGGGCCTCGACCCTTCACCTGGGCCTCGCCCCTTCATCTGGGTCTCGACCCTTCACCTGGGCCTCGACCCTTCATCTGGGCCTCGACCCTTCATCTGGGCCTCGACCCTTCATCTGGGCCTTGACCCTTCATCTGGGCCTCGACCCTTCATCTGGGCCTAGACCCTTCATCTGGGCCTCCACCCTTCATCTGGGCCTCGACCCTTCATCTGGGCCTCAACACTTCACCTGGGCCTCGACCCTTCAGCTGGGCTCGACCCCTCATCTGAGCCTCGACCCTTCATATGGGCCTCGACCCTTCACCTGGGCCTCGCCCCTTCATCTGGGCCTCAACACTTCACCTGGGCCTCGACCCTTCATCTGGGCCTCGACCCTTCATCTGGGCCTCGACCCTTCACCTGGGCCTCGACCCTTCATCTGGGCCTCGACCATTCATCTGGGCCTCGAACTTTCACCTGGGTCTCGACCCTTCATCTGGATCTCAACCCTTCATCTGGTTCTCAACCCTTCATCTGGTTCTCAACCCTTCATCTGGTTCTCGACCCTTCATCTGGTTCTCGACCCTTCATCTGGTTCTCGACCCTTCATCAGAGCCTCGACCCTTCATCTGGGCCTCGACCCTTCATCTGGGCCTCGACCCTTCATCTGGGCCTCGACCCTTCATCTGGGCCTCGACCCTTCATCTGGGCCTCGACCTTCCATCTGGGCCTCGACCCTTCATCTGAGCCGCTCCCCTCCCCTCCTCTCCTCTCCTCTCCTCTCCTCTCCGACATTGAAACTAACCTAATTCCATTACTGTCTGGGCTCAAAGATTCCCTCTCCTCTTTATTTACAGATATAGGTCAATGAGGCATTAGCCAATTACTGGGTCCTGAATGGCAACCTATTGTTAATAGAGTGCACTACATATGACCAGGTTCAATAGCAGGATAGGGTGCCATTTAGGTCCCAGTAATTGGCTAATACATTTTGACCTCACCATGGTTGCTCATAACACAATGAGTGAGTGAGTGAGTGAGTGAGTGAGTGAGTGAGTGAGTGAGTGAGTGAGTGAGTGAGTGAGTGAGTGAGTGAGTGAGAGAGAGAGAGAGAGAGAGAGACAGAGAGACAGAGAGAGAGACAGAGAGAGAGAGAGAGAGAGAAGGACAGAGAGAGAGAGAGAGAGAGAGAGAGAGAGAGGACAGGGCCAATGACGAGTAAGTGTCTGTTAGGGGAACTGAGACAAGGGGCAAGAAGAGAAAGCAGAGAGTTGGAGGAGGAGCAGCGAGATGGAATGAAAAGGAGGGGAGGAGAGAGGAGGAGGACAAAGAATGACAGGGAGGGACGGAGACAGGAGGAGGAGACGGAAAGACAGGGAGGGACGGAGACAAGAGGAGGAGACGGAAAGACAGGGAGGGACGGAGACAGGAGGAGGAGACGGAAAGACAGGGAGGGTATAATGGACTGACTTCTACCTGCTGCGTAGCATCGGTCCACGGTGAGGCTGGGGAAGGGCATGGGTCTCAGGGTGAACTTGGGGTGGGTGGTCAGAGTACCATGGTTGTACCCGCAGGTGGGCGAGGGCAGGATGCCAGGGTACTGACTGCTCTCCAGAATTGGCACTGGGATGGCACTGACAACAGCTAGAAGAGAGAGGCGAGGAGAGAGGGGAGGAGAGACGGGATGGGAGGAGAGACCGGTGGAGAGACGGATGGGAGGAGAGAAAGGAGGAGAGACGGATGGGAGGAGAGACAGGTGGAGAGACAGGAGGAGAGACAGGAGGAGAGACAAGAGGAGAGACAGGTGGAGAGACAGGAGGAGAGACAGGAAGAAAGACAGGTGGAGAGACAGGTGGAGAGAGAGGTGGAGAGACAGGTGGTGAAATTAAACGACAGGCATTGCTATGACTACGCTAAACATAAACAACAAATACCACCCTTTAGCCGTTTAGAGGCCAGGGAAACAAAGTGTGTTTTAATTATCTAACCCCTAGTAAAACTGTTTCTAAAATAATCTAGTATCATGTATTAGTGACAGTGACAGTTTATATGATCACTTAGCGACACAGTAGTGCTGTTTGCTCAGCATGGCTAATTAACTGTCTTTCTATAAACACCAATCAAAGAGTTTCTTACTGAAGAGAGTAAATGGAACCCCTTGAAATTCCTTACGTCCAGTAAGATGGCACCCTATTCCCTACAGTGCACTGCATTTGACGAGGCCCTATATGCACTATATAGGGAACAGCGTGTCATTTATTTCAACCAAACATGTCTCAACATGGAGCTAGACAGACAGACAGACAGACAGCCAAGACTGGAGTCTGGAGAACTAGCGACTGACTTAGCCTTGACCTTGAGAAGTGTCGTGAGGGCTCAGAGAATGGAGTGAAAGAGGATGTAGGAAGGGAGGGAGAGAGGAGGGCGATGGGCTGTTAAAATGCCTGGGGTACTCCGCACACACAGAGAGATCCCTATCTCCTAAACTGCCTACGACCTGGAGGGGAGAAGGAATTGCAGAGAGAAAGAAAGAGAGAGAGAGAGCGAGCGAGAGCGATAGAGAGATAGAGAGAGAGAGAGAGAGAGAGAGGGAGCAAGCGAGAGCGAGAGAGAGAGAGAGAGAGATGGAGAGGGAGCAAGCGAGAGCGAGAGAGAGAGAGAGAGAGAGAGAGAGAGAGAGAGAGAGAGAGAGAGGGAGCAAGCGAGAGCGAGAGAGAGAGAGAGAGAGAGAGAGAGGGAGCAAGCGAGAGCGAGAGAGAGAGAGAGAGAGAGAGAGAGGGAGCAAGCGAGAGAGAGAGAGAGAGAGAGAGACCGTTGAACCGCTGATGTAGAAAAAGGATTTATGTATGTATATATATTTATGTATAAATCTGACTGATTGGCAGATCAGTGCACATATTGATCCTATGTCCCATGGAAGGTAATGAACTCTTGACATCTATGCGTATACAAACATGTCAATTCATGTGTCTATTCTCGGCTAGCCGGGCCTGGTATCTAATCAGGCAGTTGATTGGTTCTGTCTGTCCTGGACCTGAGATGATGTGCTATGTATAGTAAAATTACTAGGTCAACAATGTTGATTTTATCGCAGCACTGTGCTGGGTAAACATTTGGTTTGTGTGAAGAGATGGGGTCTTACTAGCCTCAGGCCAACAGAATTAAATGGAAACATTACTATTTTGTATTTCTATGTTCAGTCCACTATGAAGAGATTTGACTATTTCTGAAGAGGTTATAACTCGGGTAACTTTCCCCCAATTCCCTGGTTTTCCAGAAATACAGATTTAAGGTTAACCAGATTTCCTGCATATTCCCTCCCAATTCCCTCCCGATTCCCTTCCGATTCCCTCCCGATTCCCTCCCGATTCCCTCCCGATTCCCTCCCGATTCCCTTCCGATTCCCTCCCGATTCCCTCCCGATTCCCGCCCGAAAAACTCTATCAATCCTAAACTCTGTTTGAATATTCATATTAACTGCAACTAACCATACTATTTGTGATATGAATCGAGAGTATAGTATAGTAATAGCGTATAGTATAGTATAGTAATAGTGTATAGTATAGTAATAGTGTATAGTATAGTATAGCATAGTAATAGTGTATAGTATTGTGTAGAATAGTAATAGTGTATAGTATAGTAATAGTGTATAGTATAGTAATAGGGTATAGTATAGTAATAGTGTATAGTATAGTAATAGTGTATAGTAGAGTAATAGTGTATAGTATAGTAATAGTGTATAGTATGGTAATAGTGTACAGTATAGTAATAGTGTATAGTATAGTAATAGTGTATAGTATAGTAATAGGGTATAGTATAGTAATAGTGTATAGTATAGTAATAGTGTATAGTAGAGTAATAGTGTATAGTATAGTAATAGTGTACAGTATAGTAATAGTGTATAGTATAGTAATAGTGTATAGTATAGTAATGGTGTGTAGTATAGTAATAGTGTATAGTATAGTAATGGTGTGTAGTATAGTATAGTATAGTAATAGTGTATAGTATAGTATAGTAATAGTGTATAGTAGAGTAATAGTGTATAGTATAGTAATAGTGTATAGTATAGTAATAGTGTATAGTATGGTAATAGTGTACAGTATAGTAATAGTGTATAGTATAGTAATAGTGTATAGTATAGTAATGGTGTGTAGTATAGTATAGTATAGTAATAGTGTATAGTATAGTATAGTAATAGTGTATAGTATAGTGATAGTGTATAGTATAGTAATAGTGTATAGTATAGTAATAGTGTATAGTATAGTGATAGTGTATAGTATAGTAATAGTGTATAGTATAGTAACAGTGTATAGTATAGTATAGTAATAGTGTATAGTATAGTAATAGTGTATAGTATAGTATAGTATAGTAATAGTGTATAGTATAGTATAGTATAGTAATAGTGTATAGTATAGTGATAGTGTATAGTATAGTAATAGTGTATAGTATAGTAATAGTGTATAGTATGCTTGTTGGTCATAGTATAGATAAGGTTCCCAGATGTCGTACTACATTCGCCAAAAATACAAAGTATACAAGCAGTGGACGCTATTTTTTGTGTTTTTAGGGCCCATAATGCAATTATGTAGGCTTCACAACAATGTCTGAAAATATGCAGCCGAAGTCCGACGATAGATACAAATTCATTGCTTTAATCAGGCCAAAATGTGAAGAAAATGTTGAGCAATGTGATAAAATAAAGTATTTATTTTTAAATAACATTACGCTGCACGTTCTGTTGTCTGACAATATGTTGTAGTATATGTATATGTATAGTATAGAGTATGTATATAGTATATAGTATGTAGAACATACTGATTAAGTACATACTCATACCGTATGTTAGTATGGGTATTAATTAAGTATGTAGGATACAGTATGTTAGTATGGGTAATCATTAAGTATGTAGGATACAGTGTGCTAGTATGGGTATTCATTAAGTATGTAGGATACAGTATGTTAGTATGGGTAATCATTAAGTATGTAGGATACAGTGTGCTAGTATGGGTATTCATTAAGTATGTAGGATACAGTATGTTAGTATGGGTATTCATTAAGTATGTAGGATACAGTGTGTTAGTATGGGTATTCATTAAGTATGTGGGATACAGTATGTAGGATACAGTATGTTAATATGGGTATTCATTAAGTATGTAGGATACAGTGTGTTAGTATGGGTATCCATTAGGTATGTGGGATACAGTATGTTACATTATGTTAGTATGAGTATGTAGGATACAGTATGTTAGAATGGGTATTCATTAAGTATGTAGGATACAGTATGGTAGTATGAGTATGTAGGAAACAGTATGTTAGAATGGGTATTCATTAAGTATGTAGGATACAGTATGTTAGAATGGGTATTCATTAAGTATGTAGGATACAGTATGTTAGTATGAGTATGTAGGATACAGTATGTTAAAGTATGTTATAATGGGTATTCATTAACTATGTAGGATACAGTATGCTAGAATGGGTATTCATTAAGTATGTAGGATACAGTATGTTAGTATGGGTATTCATTAAGTATGTAGGATACAGTATGGTAGAATGGGTATTCATTAAGTATGTGGGATACAGTATGTTGGTATGGTTATTCATTAAGTATGTAGGATACAGTATGGTAGAATGGGTATTCATTTAGTATTTAGGATACAGTATGTAGGATACAGTATGTTAATATGGGTATTCATTAAGTATGTAGTGTACAATATGTTAGTATGGGTAATCATTAAGTATGTAGGATACAGTATGTTAGAATGGGTATTCATTAAGTACGTAGGATAAAGTATGTTAGAATGGATATTCATTAAGTATGTAGGATAAAGTATGTTAGTATGGGTATTCATTATGTATGTAGCATACAGTATGTTAGTATGGGTAATCATTAAGTATGTAGGATACAGTAAACGGGTATTCGAACACAGCTGTAGACATGATAAATTCTCTAGTCACCTCCTTTAATGCCCCCTGCTTTACCGCTGCTACCTCATCTATCCAGGGCAGAAGTCATAATCTGTCTGGATTATCAGATTAGTATCAGATTCAACAGCTCAGTCACAGACAATCACAGATTACAAAGGGAAAACCAGCCATGTTGCGGACACGACGTCTTTCCCTCAGACAAGCTAAACATTTTCTTCGCCTGTTTGGAGGATAACATAGTGCTGCCGACGAGGCCCGCTACCAAGCACAGTGAGTTCTCGTTCTTCGTGGTCGACGAGAGTAAGACATTTAAACGTGTTAACCCTCGCAAGGCTCCCGGCCCAGACGGCCTCCCAAGCCATGTCCTCAGACCAGCTGGCTGGAGTGTTTAGGGACATATTCAATCTCTCCTTATCCCAGTCTGCTGTTCCCACCTGCTTCAAGAGGGCCACCATTGTTCCTGTTCCAAAGAAAGCAAAGGTAACCGAACTAAATGACTGTCGCCCCGTAGCACTCACTTCTGTCATCATGAAGTGCTTTGAGAGTCAAGGATCATATCACCTCCACCTTACCTGACACCCTAGACCCACTTCAATTTTCTACCGTCCCAATAGGTCCACAGACGATGCAATCGCCATCTCACTGCACACTGCCTTATCCCATCTGGACAAGAGGAATACCAACGTCAGAATGCTGTTCATTGACTACAGCTCAGCCTTCAACACCATAGTACCTTCCAAGGTCATTATTAAGCTGGAGGCCCTGGGTTCGAACCCTGTCATGTGTAACTGGGTCCCGGACTTCCTGACAGGCCTCCCCCAGGTGGTGAAGGTAGGAAACAACACCTCCACTTTGCCAATCCTCAACACAGGGGCACCTCAGGGGTGCGTGCTCAGTCCTCTCCTGTGCTCCCTATGTGGCCACGCACGCCTCCAACTCAATCCTCAAGTTTTCAGACGACACAACAGTAGCAGGCCTGATTACCAACAATGACGAGACGGCCTACAGGGCCCTGGCAGAGTGGTGACAGGAAAATAACCTCTCCCTCAAAGTCAACAAAACAAAGGAGCTGATCGTGGATTTCAGGACTCAACATCGACGGGGCAGCAGTGGAGAAGGTGGAAAGCTTCAAGTTCCTCGGCGTACAAACCACTGATGATCTGAAATGGTCCACCCCTCACAGACAGTGTGGTGAATAAGGCGCAACAACCTCAGGAGGCTGAAGAAATTTGTCTTGGCCGCTTAAACCCTCACAAACTTTTACAGATGCAAAATTGAGAGCATCCTGTCGGGCTGCATCACAGCCTGGTACGGAAACTGCTCCGCCCACAACAGCAGGGCTCTCTAGAGGGTGGTACGGTCTGCCCAACGGATCACCGGGGGCAAACCACCTGCCCTCCAGGACACCTACATCACCCGATGTCACAGGAAGGCCATAAAGATCATCAAGGACAACAACCACCCAAGCCACTGACTTTTCACCCCTCTATCATCCAGAATGTGAGGTCAGTACAGGTGCATCAAAGCTGGGACCGAGAGACTGAAAAACAGCATCTATCTCAAGGCCGTCAGACTTTTATTAAATAGCCTTCATTAGCCGGCTACCACCCAGTTACTCAACCCTGCACATTAGAGGCTGCTGCCCTCTATACATAGACATGGAATCACTGGTCACTTTAATAATGGAACACTGGTCACTTTAATAATGTTTACATACTGCTTTACTCATCTCATATGTATATACTGTATTCTATTCTACTGTATTTAGTCAATGACACTCCGACATTGATCAATCTAAAATGTATATCATTCTTAATTCCATTATTTTACATTTGTGTACTGTTGTGAATTGTTAGATGCTAGAAACTCAAGCATTTCGCTACACCCAAAATAACATCAGATAAAAACGTGTATGTGACCAATACAATTTGATTTGATTAGGACTAAATGGGTCTACAGAGTGATTCATCCAATTAAAATTATGTTAGTAATATTAATTGGCGTCATTGTGTTGTCAATATGCTAGTCACGATGCACAGCTATCTGAACTACGGACTTAGTTAGTCACGATGCAAAGCTATCTGAACTACGGACTTAGTTAGTCACGATGCACAGCTATCTGAACTACGGACTTAGTTGGTCACGATGCACAGCTATCTGAACTAAACACTTAGTTCGTCACGATGCACAGCTATCGGAACTATGGACTTAGTTAGTCACGATGCACAGCTATCTGAACTAAACACTTAGTTCGTCACGATGCACAGCTTTCGGAACTACGGACTTAGTTAGTCACGATGCACAGCTATCTGAACTACGGACTTAGTTCGTCACGATGCACAGCTATCTGAACTACGGACTTAGTTCGTCACGATGCACAGCTATCGGAACTACGGACTTAGTTCGTCACGATGCACAGCTGTCGGAACTACGGACTTAGTTAGTCACGATGCACAGCTATCTGAACTACGGACTAAGTTAGTCACGATGCACAGCTATTTGAACTACGGACTTAGTTCGTCACAATGCACAGCTATCTGAACTACGGACTTAGTTAGTCACGATGCACAGCTATTTGAACTACGGACTTAGTTCGTCACAATGCACAGCTATCTGAACTACGGACTTAGTTCGTCACGATGCACAGCTATCGGAACTACGGACTTAGTTAGTCACGATGCACAGCTATTTGAACTACGGACTTAGTTCGTCACGATGCACCGCTTCTGAACTATGGACTTATTTAGTCACGATGCACAGATATCTGAACTATTGAACTGAACTTAGTTAGATCTGAATGCTCTGCCTTTCATAACACCCTCTTTTGGCATCCTTTGTCCTTTGGCACCCTCCTTTGGCACCCTCCTTTGTCCTTTGGCACCCTATTTCCTTTATAGTGCACTAATCTGACCAGGGCCCTGGGAAAAAGGATGTCATTTGAGACACATCCTGTGTCTAAGGAACAAGTCACATTAGAGAACACTAACTAAGGAGACCTACTAATTAGGTCCTTATTAGTGAATAAAACACAAACAGACAGAAGGATATTCAGCAACTATCTACACAAATAATAATCATAATTAAACAATCCTGAAAATTCAAAAGAAGCTTCTTCTAACAGGAACCCCTGGCTGGCGAACGAAGCCAACTGAAATCTATTCCACTTGTTCTCCTTAGCTCCTTCTTGACGATGAAAGAGTGGAGCACTTGTTCTCCTTAGCTCCTTCTTGACGATGAGAGAGAGAGAAAGAGAGAGAGAGAGAGACTTGAGGCAGTGGTAATATATGCAGTACCCTGCGGTTCTTCTCTGAGTGTGAGACGGTGCCTACAGTAGCCTAGCAGCGTTAACCACTAAGCACTACTAAGCCCACTGGGACCCAGGTAGGTGAAGGATGTGAACCAGGGGAATCATCAGATTACCCCCGGAGTAGACGGGGCCTAACCCCTCCTCACCCTTCCTCACCCTCCTCACCCTTCCTCAGCCTTCCTCACCCCTCCTCACTCTTTCTCACCCTCCTCACTCTTCCTCAATCCTCCTCAATCCTCCTCAACCCTCCTCACCCCTCCTCAGTCCTCCTCACCCTTCCTCACCCCTCCTCACCCCTCCTCAAACCTTATCAACTCTCCTCACCCCTCCTCACCTTTCCTCAACCCTCCTCACCCCTCCTCAACCCTCCTCAACCCTCCTTATCCCTCCTCCATCCACATTACCTCTCCTCAACTTGACTCACCCTTCTGATGAGAAGGATAAGGAAGGGGGAGGTGGGGTGAGGAGGGGGGGAATGTGATTGATGGGGATGTGCTGAATGCGGAGTAGGTCTCTCCCTCTCTCGATTGAATTCAAAGGGCTTTTTTGGCATTGGAAACATGTCTCCCTCTCCCCTCTCCCTCTCCCTCTCTCTCTCTCTCTCTCTCTCTCTCTCTCTCTCTCTCTCTCTCTCGGTCTCTGTCTCCCTAGGGAGTCTGAGATGTGAGGAGGCCCTTCCTTCTCTCTCTGTCTCTGTCCCACTAGGGATCCGGAGATGTGGAGGCTTTCATGTGACTACTGGAGAGAAGAGAGGTGAGGGATGAAAAGAGAGGGAAGAACAGGGGCAGAGAAGAGAGAGGAAAGAGAGAGAGAGCGCGAGAGAGAGAGACAGAGAGAGAGAGAGAGAGAGATACAGAGAGAGAGAGCGAGAGAGAGAGAGAGCGAGAGTGAGAGAGAGAGAGAGAGAGAGATGTCTGGTAATTACCCAATGTGCTACTAACAGAGAAGGAGGGAGAGGAAGTTGTCAAGGAGATTGATGTTCCAAGATGGAGTAGCAGATCGGACGTGTGTTTGTCTTGTCCATATGTTAATTAGTCTGTAAATAGTCTGTTTTTCGTTTTTTTCATACATATTCTAATTTCACTTTCCAACTACAAACTAAATATACTTTCATGCAACCCGCCTCACCCAATTTGGTACAGTTCTGCTATTTTTATTCCTCATAACTGGAACCTCCAACAGTAGCTAGCCATCTAACTAGCTACTAGTCATTGTTTGCCACTGCTAGCGGTGGCTTCACCTTTAGCTCGGACAATTACCTGCCAGTCTGCACAGCACGATATCAACCCACAGCATATTGGACTGCTTTTCTCCAACACGTCACCGTATTCCTGATGTAAGCTCGAGACCATTACACCGGATCATCGCAGCTAGCTAGCTGTAACCAAGTGGCTTCTGTTGGCTAACGCCTCTGTCCCGAAGCAAGATCCAGTTAGCCTTGAGCTAGCCTCGAGCTAGGCCAATCTCCCGGCCAGCCGACGGAGTATACCAGCTAATACCTCTTTTGACAATTGGCCTTTATTGTCACCTCGGAGTCCTGCCAATCCATCACGACTGATCTGCCAACGTAACTGTAAGATGTGGTTTCAAAAAGTATTTTCCGTTGCGATGTCGCTAAAGACACATTTGCTATCCCCGGCACGCTAGCTTTCTGAACGCTGTGTTTTCAGCCCGCTAGCTTTCTGAACGCCGTGTCTCCAGCCCGCTAGCTTTCTGAACGCCGTGTCTCCAGCCCGCTAGCTTTCTGAACGCCGTGTCTCCAGCCCGCTAGCTTTCTGAACGCCGTGTCTCCAGCCCGCTAGCTTTCTGAATGCCGTGTCTCCAGCCCTCTAGCTTTCTGAACGCTGGGTCTCCTGCTCGCCTAGCTTTCTGAACGCCGTGTCTCCAGCCCACTAGCTTTCTGAACGCCGGGTCTCCAGCCCGCTAGTTTTCTGAACGCCGGATCTCCTGCTCGCCTAGCGTGGAAGTGACTACCAAACGGCTCCCTGACTCACCTATTGCTGCTCTTTGGACCCTATGATCACAGCTGATGCCTGCTGATCTGTTCATTAACACTGCACCTCAATTTGTCTATCTGTCGGCCCCAGCCTCGAACTCAGGTCTTGTGTGTACCTAACTGACCCTCTCTGCCCATTCATTCCCATTTACCGTTGTTGTCTTAGCTCTCCCGACCAACACCCATGATTGCTTTACGCCTCTCTCTAATGGGGCGTACTGCATTTCAGTTACTTATTATTGTTTTATTTCGCTGTAGACCCGCTCAACATGTGTTATTTGTCCCACCCCCCCATGCATGCGGAGACCTCACCTGGCTTAACTGGTGCCTTCAGAGATGCAGCATCACTCATCATCACTGAATACCTAGGTTTACCTAGGTTTACCTAGGTTTATCACTATAAAATGCTCCCTAAAATACTTCAGCAAGCAGGCCTTTCTAACCGACCTGGCCCGGGTATCCTGGAAGGATATTGACCTCATCCCTTCAGTAGATGGTGCCTGGTTGTTCTTTAAAAGTCCTCACCATCTTAAATATGCCCAGTTCAAAAAAGGTAGAACTAAAAACGTATAAAACGTATAAAACGCCCCTGGTTCACTCCTAACATGACTTCCCTTCACCAGCACAAAAACATCCAGGGGCGGTACTGCATTAGCATCGAATAGCGATATGCAACTTTTCAGGAAAGTCAGGAACCAATATACACAGTCAGTTAGGAAAGCAAAGGCGGGCTTCTTCAAACAGAGATTTCCATCCTGTAGCATTAATTCCCCAAAAGTTCTGGGACACTGTAAAGTCCATGGAGAATGAGAGCACCTCCTCCCAGCTGCCCACTGCACTGAGGCTAGGAAACACTGTCACCACTGATACATCTACGATAATTGCTCATTTTAATGAGCATTTTTCTACGGGCAGCCATGCTTTCCACCTGGCTACCCCTACCCCGGCCAACAGCTCTGCACCCCCGCAGCAACCTTCCCAAGCCCCCCCCACCACTTCTCCTTCACCCAAATCCAGATAGCTGATGTTCTGAAAGAACTGCAAAATCTGGACCCCTACAAATCAGCTGGGCTAGACAATCTGGACCCTTTCTTTCTAAAAATGATCCGCTGCAATTGTTGCAAACCCTATTACTAGCCTGTTCAACCTCTCTTTTGTATCGTCATATCCCTAAAGATTGGAAAGCTGCCGCAGTCATCCCTGCAAACTGTTACAGACCTATATCCATCCTGCCCTGCCATTCTAAAGTCTTCGAAAGCCAAGTTAACAAACAGATCACCGCCCATTTCCAATCCCACCGTACCTTCTCCGCTATGCAATCTGGTTTCCAAGCTGGTCACATGGGTGCACCTCAGCCATGCTCAAGGTCCTAAACAATATCATAACCGCCATTGATAAAAGACAGTACTGTGCAGTCATCTTCATCGACCTGGCCAAGGCTTTCGACTCTGTCAATCACTGCGTTCTTATCGGCAGACTCAATAGCCTTGGTTTCTCAAATGACTGCCTCTCCTGGTTCACCAACTACTTCTCAGATAGAGTTAACTGTGTCAAATCGGAGGGCATGTTGTCCGGACCGCTGGCTGTCTCTATGGGGGTGCCACAGGGTTAAATTCTCGGGCTGACTCTTTTCTCTGTATACATCTATGGTGTCGCTCTTGCTGCAGGAGATTCTCTGATCCACCTCTACGCAGACGACACCATTCGGTATACATCTGGCCCTTCTTTGGACACTGTGTTAACTAACCTCCAAATGAGCTTCAATGCCATACAACACTCCTTCTGTGGCCTCCAACTGCTCTTAAATGCTAGTATAACTAAATGCATGCTCATTAAATGATTGCTGCCCACACCCGCCCGCAAGACTAGCACCACCCTGGACGGATCTCACAACTCTCACAACTACAAATACCTAGGTGTCTGGCTAGACTGTAAACTCTCCTTCCAGACTCACATTTAGCATCTCCAATCCAAAATAAAATCTAGAGTCGGCTTCCTATTTCGCAACAAAGCCTCCTTCACTCATGCTGCCAAACATACCCCCGTAAAACTGACTATCCTACCGATCCTTGACTTCGGTGATGTAATTTACAAAATAATCTCAAACACTGTACTAAGCTAATTGGATGTAGTTTATCACAATGCCATCCGTTTTGTCAGTAAAGCCCCATATACGACCTGTATGCTCTCGTTGGCCGGCCCTCGCTTCATATTCGTCGCCAAACCCACTGGCTCCAGATCATCTATAAATCTATAAATCTTTGCTAGGAAAAATCATGCCTTATCTCAGCTCACTGGTCACCATAGCAGCACCCACCCGTAGCACGTGCTCCAGCAGGTATATTTCAGCTTCCAACACTCTACTCAGCAAACTGGATGCAGTCTATCACAGTACCATCTGTTTTGTTACCAGATCACCTTATACCACCCACCACTGCGACCTGTATGCTCTCGTCGGCTGGCCCTTGGTACATATTCGTCGCCAGACCCACTGGCTCCAGGTCATCTATAAGTCTATGCTAGGTAAATCTCCACCTTATCTCAGTTCACTGGTCACAATAACAACACCCACCCGTAGCACACGTTCCAGCAGGTATATCTCACTGATCATCCCCAAAGCCAATACCTCATTTGGCCGCCTTTCCTTCCAGTTCTCTGCTGCCAATGACTGGAACGAATTGCAAAAGTCACTGAAGCTGGAGAATTATATCTCCCTCACTTACTATAAGCATCAGCTGTCAGAGCAGCTTATCGATCATTGTACCTGTGCACAGCCCATCTGTAAATAGCCCATCAAACTACCTCATCCCCATATTGTTATTTTTTTTCTTCTCTTTTGCACCCCAGTATCTCTACTTGCACATCATCATCTGTACATCTATCACTCCAGTGTTAATGCTAAATTGTAATTATTTTGCCACTATGACCTATTTATTGCCTTACCTCCCTAATCTTACTACATTTGCACACACTGTATATAGACTTTTCTAATGTATTATTGACTGTATGTTTGTTTTACTCCATGTGTAACTCTGTGTTGTTGTCTGTGTCACACTGCTTTGCTTTATCTTGGCCAGGTCGCAGTTGTAAATGAGAACTTGTTCTCAACTTGCCTACCTGGTTAAATAAAGGTGAAATAAAAACAAAAAATAAACAGAGGAGGGAATGGAGGAGGAAGAAGAGGAGGAAGGGAGGATGGAGGAGGAAGGACAGCCTACTCAAAGTGAGAGCAGGATGGCTAACAACCAGACAACAATTATTTGGGAAGATGTTTTTTTTCATTTATTTTTCATTTTTAAATTGAATTAGACAAGTCAGTTAATGACGGCCAACAAATACCCTCCCTTAACCCGGACGACGCTGGCCAATTGTGCACCACCCTACGGGATGTTGACACTTACGGGTGTTGCTGGGCTGAGAGTCCATGGGGATCATAAGCTTGGTACGTGTTGCCCTCCGGGCAGCTAGGGAGCTCTCTAACGTAGAGATGCAGCTGGAAGCCTCGTCATTGTCCACACCTAGAACATAAATGGATCGTACTGTATTACTAGACAGGGCTCCGTTGCAAAATCTATTGTTATATCAATGAGATTTCACCTCACTATAACAGAACAAAGAGACACAGATTAACCAAAGAGAACTCTTCACCAGCAACATCCCAAGGTGAGGAAAAGCGTAGAATTGTATTCACGCCAGATGGTTTTATACTCAGTATTATCTTGTTCCTCTGAATAGTCCTTCACATCTTGATAAGAAATCAATAGTCCACAATTTCTTCATAGAATATTCATGAATAGCATTCAGAGAGACTAAAGATGTTACTGGCAACTTTAGTTAAAGAGCTACGTTTCAATAGAGAGACGAAGATGACGATAGAAGCAAGCTACTTTCCCCCTCTATTGTTGAAGACTTTCTCTACAAAAACCAATCAGTGGTAAAATGTGTTGGTGGACTGGATAACAACACATCTGCTGTGAACATAAAAAAAACGTTAACAAATATTCCTTTTATAATCTCTTATTTTTTATCCAAGATTCTGTTCCAAAACATCCTTCCTGTCATTAACATCACCATGATGTCTTACCTGAGTGGCTGCTCTTGCTTCCCATCTGACTCTCTGATTGGCTGTGACTGACAGACTGAGACCGGATTTCCTGGATGGAACCCTGGATGGGCGAATCACATCCAGAGGGGGCGGCACTGGTAGGCTTCTCAATGTTCTTCAGTTCCATCTCCTCATGATGGATCCACAGGTCTGGAGGTCTCAGGTCCTTCTGACTACCTTTTCGCTTCCCTGTACTGTGAGTGGCACGCTTCCTATAGACGAGAGGGAGAAGAGAGAGATAGAAAGAGAGAAAGACAGAGCGTTAGAAAGAGAGAAAGAGAGGGAGATAGTTAGAAAGAGAGACAGAGAGAGAGACAGACGGAGAGAAAGAGAAAGAAAGAGAGAAAGAAAGAGAGAAAGACAAAGAGAGATAGAGATAAAGACGGAGAGAAAGAGGAAGAAAGAGAGAAAGAAAGAGAGAAAGACAAAGAGAGATAGAGAGAAAGACAAAGAGAGATAGAGAGAAAGACAAAGAGAGATAGAGAGAAAGACGGAGAGAAAGAGGAAGAAAGAGAGATAGAAAGAAAGAGAGAAAGACAGAGACATAGAGAGACAGAAAGAAATAAATATTTCTCTCTAGGTGA
>NC_092158.1:5746195-5756195 GCF_045791955.1 Oncorhynchus clarkii lewisi | reverse complement strand
CAGACTGTTTATTAAATATAAATATAACATGTGTTAACAGGATATCAGACTGTTTATTAAATATAAATATAACATGTGTTAACAGGATATCAGACTGTTTATTAAATATAAATATAACATGTGCTAACAGGATATCAGACTGTTTATTAAATAGAAATATAACATGTGTTAACAGGATATCAGACTGTTTATTAAATATAAATATAACATGTGTTAACAGGATATCAGACTGTTTATTAAATATAAATATAACATGTGTTAACAGGATATCAGACTGTGTATTAAATATAAATATAACATGTGTTAACAGGATATCAGACTGTTTATTAAATATAACATGTGTTAACAGGATATCAGACTGTTTATTAAATATAAATATAACATGTGTTAACAGGATATCAGACTGTTTATTAAATATAAATATAACATGTGTTAACAGGATATCAGACTGTTTATTAAATATAAATATAACATGTGTTAACAGGATATCAGACTGTTTATTAAATATAAATATAACATGTGTTAACAGGATATCAGACTGTTTATTAAATATAAATATAACATGTGTTAACAGGATATCAGACTGTTTATTAAATATAAATATAACATGTGTTAACAGGATATCAGACTGTTTATTAAATATAAATATAACATGTGTTAACAGGATATCAGACTGTTTATTAAATATAAATATAACATGTGTTAACAGGATATCAGACTGTTTATTAAATATAAATATAACATGTGTTAACAGGATATCAGACTGTTTATTAAATATAAATATAACATGTGTTAACAGGATATCAGACTGTTTATTAAATATAACATGTGTTAACAGGATATCAGACTGTTTAAATATAAATATAACATGTGTTAACAGGATATCAGACTGTTTATTAAATATAAATATAACATGTGTTAACAGGATATCAGACTATTTATTAAATATAAATATAACATGTGTTAACAGGATATCAGACTGTTTATTAAATAGAAATATAACATGTGTTAACAGGATATCAGACTGTTTATTAAATAGAAATATAACATGTGCTAACAGGATATCAGAATGTATAAATATAACATGTGATCACAGAGTGCCGCTCCTGAGCTAACGTTTGGAAATAAGAGAACGCTGTGTTAATTAACCTACTAGCAGACCACAGAGTTCCTGCGTCTAGGGTTGCAAAGTTACCATTAACTTACCAAAGTTAGCAAAATCTTCATTAATTGTTGGTAATTAACAGGTTATCTACAGCAATTTATGGTAACTTTGGTAATTTATACTTGAATAATAAAAAAATATATATACATTTAAATAATGTATACGTTTTTTATAACTGTGTCCATATTGTCAATTAGTTTCTGGTAGATAGACCAGATGATTCAAGAGAAAATAGCTTAATTAATCAACAATGGTAATATTTTCAAAGTACCTCCGCAACTCTTCCAGCTATTGACTTTTTTTTACAACTGCCACCAGTTTGGAACCAAAACACTGACAACAAATACAAAACACTGACAACAAAGACAAAACAATGACAACAAAGACAAAGACAAAACACTGACAACAAAGACAAAACACTGACAACAAAGACAAAACACTGACAACAAAGACAAAACACTGACAACAAAGACAAAACACTGACAACAAAAACAAAGACAAAACACTGACAACAAAGACAAAACACTGACAACAAAGACAAAACACTGACAACAAAGACAAAACACTGACAACAAATACAAAGACAAAACACTGACAACAAAGACAAAACACTGACAACAAAGACAAAACACTGACAACAAATACAAAACAATGACAACAAAGACAAAGACAAAACACTGACAACAAAGACAAAACACTGACAACAAAGACAAAACACTGACAACAAAGACAAAACACTGACAACAAAGACAAAGACAAAACACTGACAACAAAGACAAAACACTGACAACAAAGACAAAACACTGACAACAAAGACAAAGACAAAACACTGACAACAAAGACAAAACACTGACAACAAAGACAAATACAAAACACTGACAACAAAGACAAAACACTGACAACAAAGACAAAGACAAAACACTGACAACAAAGACAAAACACTGACAACAAAGACAAAACACTGACAACAAAGACAAAGACAAAACACTGACAACAAAGACAAAGACAAAACACTGACAACAAAGACAAAGACAAAACACTGACAACAAAGACAAAGACAAAACACTGACAACAAAGACAAAGACAAAACACTGACAACAAAGACAAAGACAAAACACTGACAACAAAGACAAAGACAAAACACTGACAACAAAGACAAAACACTGACAACAAATACAAAACACTGACAACAAAGACAAATACAAAACACTGACAACAAAGACAAAACACTGACAACAAAGACAAAGACAAAACACTGACAACAAAGACAAAACACTGACAACAAAGACAAAACACTGACAACAAAGACAAAGACAAAACACTGACAACAAAGACAAAGACAAAACACTGACAACAAAGACAAAGACAAAACACTGACAACAAAGACAAAGACAAAACACTGACAACAAAGACAAAGACAAAACACTGACAACAAAGACAAAGACAAAACACTGACAACAAAGACAAAGACAAAACACTGACAACAAAGACAAAACACTGACAACAAAGACAAAACACTGACAACAAAGACAAAACACTGACAACAAAGACAAAACACTGACAACAAAGACAAAGACAAAACACTGACCACAAAGACAAAACACTGACAACAAAGACAAAACACTGACAACAAAGACAAAGACAAAACACTGACAACAAAGACAAAGACAAAACACTGACAACAAAGACAAAACACTGACAACAAAGACAAAACACTGACCACAAAGACAAAACACTGACAACAAAGACAAAGACAAAACACTGACCACAAAGACAAAACACTGACAACAAAGACAAAGACAAAACACTGACAACAAAGACAAAGACAAAACACTGACAACAAAGACAAAGATAAAACACTGACAACAAAGACAAAGACAAAACACTGACAACAAAGACAAAGACAAAACACTGACCACAAAGATAAAACACTGACAACAAAGACAAAACACTGACAACAAAGACAAAGACAAAACACTGACAACAAAGACAAAGACAAAACACTGACAACAAAGACAAAACACTGACAACAAAGACAAAACACTGACCACAAAGACAAAACACTGACAACAAAGACAAAGACAAAACACTGACCACAAAGACAAAACACTGACAACAAAGACAAAGACAAAACACTGACAACAAAGACAAAGACAAAACACTGACAACAAAGACAAAGACAAAACACTGACAACAAAGACAAAGACATATTGACATAGTAAAATAAATAATAAAGGATATTTCATGCTGAAACCCTCATATCACCAATGGTATTCACTAAATTGATATTGATATTTAGGATAATGTTCTACAGCTTTGTCATTCTATTTTGTTTGATTTGAAATCATTTTATTTGATCATTTTATATAGTTTAAATGCGATAAGGCCAGACAGAGGGCCAGAGATAATTACAGACCCCTGTGATAATCTGAAGTAGAGGGCCAGAGATAATTACAGACCCCTGTGATAATCTGAAGTAGAGGGCCAGAGATAATTACAGACCCCTGTGATAATCTGAAGTAGAGGGCCAGAGAAAATTACAGACCCCTGTGATAATCTGAAGTAGAGGGCCAGAGAAAATTACAGACCCCTGTGATAATCTGAAGTAGAGGGCCAGAGATAATTACAGACCCCTGTGATAATCTGAAGTAGAGGGCCAGAGATAATTACAGACCCCTGTGATAATCTGAAGTAGAGGGCCAGAGATAATTAAACCCCTGTGATAATCTGAAGTAGAGGGCCAGAGATAATTACAGACCCCTGTGATAATCTGAAGTAGAGGGCCAGAGATAATTACAGACCCCTGTGATAATCTGAAGTAGAGGGCCAGAGAAAATTACAGACCCCTGTGATAATCTGAAGTAGAGGGCCAGAGACAATTACAGACCCCTGTGATAATCTGAAGTAGAGGGCCAGAGATAATTACAGACCCCTGTGATAATCTGAAGTAGAGGGCCAGAGATAATTACAGACCCCTGTGATAATCTGAAGTAGAGGGCCAGAGATAATTACAGACCCCTGTGATAATCTGAAGTAGAGGGCCAGAGAAAATTACAGACCCCAGTGATAATCTGAAGTAGAGGGCCAGAGACAATTACAGACCCCTGTGATAATCTGAAGTAGAGGGCCAGAGATAATTACAGACCCCTGTGATAATCTGAAGTAGAGGGCCAGAGATAATTACAGACACCTGTGATAATCTTAAATAGAGGGCCAGAGATAATTACACCCCTGTGATAATCTGAAGTAGAGGGCCAGAGATAATTACAGACACCTGTGATAATCTGAAGTAGAGGGCCAGAGATAATTACACCCCTGTGGTAATCTGATGTAGAGGAACAGAGATAATTACAGACACCTGTGATAATCTGAAGAAGAGGGCCAGAGATAATTACACCCCTGTGGTAATCTGATGTAGAGGAACAGAGATAATTACAGACACCTGTGATAATCTGAAGTAGAGGGCCAGAGATAATTACAGACACCTGTGATAATCTGAAGTAGAGGGCCAGAGATAATTACACCCTGTGATAATCTGAAGTAGAGGGCCAGAGATAATTACACCCTGTGGTAATCTGAAGTAGAGGGCCATAGATAATTACACCCCTGTTATAATCTGATGTAGAGGGCCAGATATAATAACACCCCTGTGATAATCTGAAGAAGAGGGCCAGAGATAATTACACCCCTGTGGTAATCTGATGTAGAGGAACAGAGATAATTACAGACACCTGTGATAATCTGAAGTAGAGGGCCAGAGATAATTACAGACACCTGTGATAATCTGAATTACCAAAATAGCCACTAGATGTCTTGTGAAAAATTGCATAAAATCTTTGAAAGTCACAACAATTCTGGTAGATTACTGGTAAAAATAAAGTTTCAACTAATATACCCTTCCTATACAGCTCTAACTGTGGGAGGAAGGGGAGTGAGGGGGAATGGGGAGCGGCGGAAGTGGGAGAGGAAAGGGGGAAGAGGTGGAAGGGGAACAGGAGGAAGGGGAGTGAGGAGGAATGGGAGTGAGGAGGAAGGGGAGTGAGGAGGAAGGGGAAGAGGTGGAAGGGGAGTGAGGAGGAAGGGGAGTGAGGAGGAAAGGGAGTGAGGAAGAAGGGGAACAGGAGGAAGGGGAACGAGGAGGAAGTGGAGTGAGGAGGAAGGGGAGTGAGGAGGAAAGGGAGTGAGGAAGAAGAGAAACAGGAGGAAGGGGAGTGAGGAAGAAGGGAAACAGGAGGAAGGGGAACAGGAGGAAGGGGAATGAGGAGGAAGGGGAATGAGGAGGAAGGGGAGTGAGGAGGAAGGGGAACAGGAGGAAGGGGAACAGGAGGAAGGGGAACGAGGATGAAGAGGCAATCCAACTCACTTTCTCTGTTGTGCGGAGGAGCGCCTGGTGCAGATCAGCGCTACTATGATGACCACTACCACAGTAACGGCTCCCACGGAGACCACGATGATGACCAGGAGGTTGCTGTTCTTCTGGGGTGTCACACTGCCATGAGGAGGACGCATCTGACCAATGTCTGAAATACAACAGGAACAGGAAATAGGAAAACCTGACCAATGTCTGGAATACAATAGGGACAGGAAATAGGAAAACCTGACCAATGTCTGGAATACAACAGGGACAGGAAATAAGACCATCTGACCAATGTCTGAACACCAAACAGGGACAGGAAATAGGAAAACCTGACCAACGTCTGAATTACAATAGGGACAGGAAATAGGAACATCTGACCAATGTCTGAACTACAACAGGGACAGGAAATAGGAACTTCAACTGAGCTTAAAACATTTTATATTCTAATGACAACATTTAATTAATGCAAATTACACGTAAATCATTAATTTCATATGCTGCTCACATAGTATCCCTTCAAATTATATGACCCTTAACTCGAAGCTTTAAAAGACTGTCCAACGAGTTTCCAATACAACCCACTGGAGAAATTGAAATTTCCTTCCTCAGTTGCTTTCTACATCTCTCGTTCTCTAAATACATGTTGGCCTTGGGATGAAAGGCTGGAAAGCTCTGTTTCTCCGGTCCTGAGCTTTGAACGGCTGACGATCCCCAAGGAACAATACATTCTGATCAAGGACCAACCTAATAGGTTACAACCACTCTGTTCTCTATGCCAAAACTATTTCCACTCATTCACAACAATGGGCCACCATTTTTCACCTCCTCAGAGAGAAACATACTTCAACATAGCTATTGTACATAGTTGATGTGGCAATCTGGGATTACATGTTTGGTACATCAATTCTTTGGGAAGTTGAAAATAATGACTGACGAAAAGTGTTGGTGCTTCTACACCTGCATTGCTTGCTGTTTGGGGGTTTTAGGCTGGGTTTCTGTAGAGCTCTTTGAGATATCAGCTGATGTACGAAGGGCTATATAAATACATTTGATTTGATTTGACTCCTTTGTTGTTGTTTAAATCCCAGATTCACCCCTTTAAGTGTGTTCCTTTATAGAGAGAGAGAGAGATGTAATGTGAATGGCTTGACAATAGCTAATGAATGCTACCTGCACCCTGTAGCCCGTGTCTGTGGAAGAGGGTATGCTAATGCTATTGCTAATAGTATAATGAACTCTGTGGCAGCGATGCTAATGTTAAAGCTAATGCTAAAATCTGTCAATGTATCCTTGAGCAAGGTGCTTAACCTTAATTTTCTCCAGGGGCGCTGTACTACTATGACTATGGCTAAAACAACACATTCCCCTGCACCTATCCAGTGTTTGTGACAATAAAACATACACAGTATATACTTTTGGTATTATTGTACAAAGCTAGTGCAATGGTCTAATTTATTTTACTAGGCAAGTCAGTTAAGAACAAATTCTTATTTTCAATGATGACCTAGAAACAGTGGGTTAACTGCCTGTTCAGGAAGACAGATCTATCTATACATTTTCAGCTCTGGGGTTTGAACTTGCAACCTTCCGGTTACTAGCCCAATGCTCTAACCACTAGGCTACTCTGCCTACCCACTAATGGACTCTGTGGAAGATGCTATTGTTAATGCTAATGCTAATGTTGATATGAATGCTTATAGTATAATACTAATGTTAATGATCATGCTAATAGTAATATGCTAATGATAATGGTAGGATGCTAATGCTAATAGTAGAATGCTAACGGCAATGTCAAATAAAATCAAATCTTATTTGTCACATGCACCGAATACAACAGTTGTAGTAGACAAGTGAAAAGCTTTAAGAAGTTAAGATTCTTTTTAAAAGAAGTGTTAAGTAAAAAAAAATAAAAAAATGAAAATAAAAGTAACACATAATTAAACAACAGCATTAAAATACCAAACTACGTAAATACAGGGTGTTACGGTACAGAGTCAATGTGGAGGCTATATACAGGGTGTTACGGTACAGAGTCAATGTGGAGGCTATATACAGGGTGTTACGGTACAGAGTCAAAGTGGAGGCTATATACAGGGTGTTACGGTACAGAGTCAATGTGGAGGCTATATACAGGGTGTACCGGTACAGTCAATGTGGAGCCTATATACACGGGGTACCGGTACAGAGTCAGAGTGAATGCTAATGTATAATGCTAGTGATGCTATAATGTGAATGCTAATGGTAAAATTCTAGTAATGCTATAATGTGAATGCTAATGTATAATGCTAGTGATGCTTTAATGTGAATGCTAATGGTAAAATGCTCGTGTTGGTAGAAATGACACATCCATTTCCAAACCCCGAACACTGTCAATCCCGGACTCCAATTTGTCAAACAACGCTCTTTCCTTACTTCTTATAATACAATATGTGCAATACTTGAAGTATGTTCCCTTTTGGTAAAATAGGCTGCTGTCCAGTGTGACAAGCTCATTAATGGCACTCCCCCCGACTTCTAAATGTCATTACTACAGTCCCACCCACTCCTACCTGTCATTACTACAGTCCCACCCACTTCTACCTGTCATTACTACAGTCCCACCCACTTCTACCTGTCATTACTACAGTCCCACCCACTCCTACCTGTCATTACCACAGTCCCACCCACTCCTACCTGTCATTACTACAGTCCCACCCACTTCTACCTGTCATTACTACAGTCCCACCCACTTCTACCTGTCATTACTACAGTCCCACCCACTCCTACCTGTCATTACCACAGTCCCACCAACTCCTACCTGTCATTACCACAGTCCCACCCACTCCTACCTGTCATTACTACAGTCCCACTCAATCCTACCTGTCATTACCACAGTCCCACCAACTCCTACCTGTCATTACCACAGTCCCACCCACTCCTACCTGTCATTACTACAGTCCCACCCACTCCTACCTGTCATTACCACAGTCCCACCCACTCCTACCTGTCATTACCACAGTCCCACCCACTCCTACCTGTCATTACCACAGTCCCACCCACTCCTACCTGTCATTACTACAGTCCCACCCACTTCTACCTGTCATTACTACAGTCCCACCCACTCCTACCTGTCATTATTTGATCACTACATGAAATTCACAACCTGTCACTAAACTTGGTCAATCCTGTATCCCCCCCCTCTCCCCCCTCCACTCTTTATACAGCAGGATACAATGATGATCAAAGGGTCAGGACAAAGCAGCTGAAACTGCACAGTTGGATTGTCTAAGAGTGAGTCCAGCTCTGTACAGGGTAGTCTACATTCTACAGCTGGATTGTCTAAGAGTGAGTCCAGCTCTGTACAGGGTGGTCTACATTCTCCAGCTGGATTGTCTAAGAGTGAGTCCAGCTCTGTACAGGGTGGTCTACATTCTCCAGCTGGATTGTCTAAGAGTGAGTCCAGCTCTGTACAGGGTATTCTACATTCTACAGCTGGATTGTCTAAGGGTGAGTCCAGCTCTGTACAGGGTAGTCTACATTCTCCAGCTGGATTGTCTAAGGGTGAGTCCAGCTCTGTACAGGGTGGTCTACATTCTACAGTTGGATTGTCTAAGAGTGAGTCCAGCTCTGTACAGGGTAGTCTACATTCTCCAGTTGGATTGTCTAAGGGTGAGTCCAGCTCTGTACAGGGTGGTCTACATTCTACAGTTGGATTGTCTAAGAGTGAGTCCAGCTCTGTACAGGGTGGTCTACATTCTACAGCTGGATTGTCTAAGAGTGAGTCCAGCTCTGTACAGGGTAGTCTACATTCTACAGCTGGATTGTCTAAGAGTGAGTCCAGCTCTGTACAGGGTAGTCTACATTCTCCAGCTGGATTGTCTAAGAGTGAGTCCAGCTCTGTACAGGGTGGTCTACATTCTACAGTTGGATTGTCTAAGAGTGAGTCCAGCTCTGTACAGGGTAGTCTACATTCTCCAGCTGGATTGTCTAAGAGTGAGTCCAGCTCTGTACAGGGTGGTCTACATTCTCCAGCTGGATTGTCTAAGAGTGAGTCCAGCTCTGTACAGGGTAGTCTACATTCTCCAGCTGGATTGTCTAAGAGTGAGTCCAGCTCTGTACAGGGTGGTCTACATTCTCCAGCTGGATTGTCTAAGGGTGAGTCCAGCTCTGTACAGGGTGGTCTACATTCTACAGTTGGATTGTCTAAGAGTGAGTCCAGCTCTGTACAGGGTGGTCTACATTCTACAGCTGGATTGTCTAAGAGTGAGTCCAGCTCTGTACAGGGTGGTCTACATTCTACAGCTGGATTGTCTAAGAGTGAGTCCAGCTCTGTACAGGGTGGTCTACATTCTACAGCTGGATTGTCTAAGAGTGAGTCCAGCTCTGTACAGGGTGGTCTACATTCTACAGCTGGATTGTCTAAGGGTGAGTCCAGCTCTGTACAGGGTATTCTACATTCTACAGCTGGATTGTCTAAGAGTGAGTCCAGCTCTGTACAG
>NC_092158.1:5726195-5741195 GCF_045791955.1 Oncorhynchus clarkii lewisi | reverse complement strand
TAATTTATCCGAGCTAGTGATTGTATGAAAAAAAAAGTATAACAACATAACGTTATACCTTCTAGAACATCTATGAACATTTATGCCTTCTAGAACATCTGAGGACATTTATACCTTCTAGAACATCTGAGGACATTATACCTTCTAGAACATCTGAGGACATTTATACCTTCTAGAACATCTGAGGACATTTATACCTTCTAGAATATCTGAGAGCATTTATACCTTCTAGAACATCTGAGGACATTTATACCTTCTAGAACATCTGAGGACATTTATACCTTCTAGAACATCTATGAACATTTATACCTTCTAGAACATCTATGAACATTTATACCCTCTAGAACATCTATGAACATTTATACCTTCTAGAACATCTATGATAATTTATACCTTCTAGAACATCTGAGAACATTTATACCTTCTAGAACATCTGAGGACATTCTAAGAATGTTTAGTAGAGACAAAGAGAACACAGACAGACAAATAATATGACTCTCTGTCCCACAACACCTGACCAATCCCGGCTCTCAGCCCGTCACTCAGGGGTCACTATCATTCTCACACTGCTCGCTGTGGTCTCAGCCCGTCTCAGACGCAGCGTAAATGGGGTGACTATCCTTGACATCCAGCTGGCACACTTACTGCACACACCTACGGCACAGTTGGAAGTGGGGGGCTCTGTCACCAAAATGGCACCCTATTTGACAGTATACTGTATGTGCAGACTGGATGGTCTAAAGCAATAGGGTACCATTCTCACACTGCTCGCTGCTCGTGTCCCTGGAGAACAAAGATATTACACGGAGGTCTGTGCTCCGTCAGTGAACTCTGACCTCTACCACGCTGGAAGGCGACGGGCCGGATGGCTCGACCATCTGCTCCAATCAGAAGAACAGACAGAAGCCACACGACTACTTCCTAATTCATCCCAGCAGGCATTGTGGCGGGTCAGTGAGCACGCTGTCATTCCAGCGAGTCGCGACGGATCTAGGAGATGTTCTGCCAACACCCAGATTACAGCGTGTGTTGGTGGTAATGTGGTGGTGTAGTATAGTGGTGTGGTGTGGGGTGGTGGTGGTGTAGTATAGTGTTGTGGTGTAGTATAGTGGTGTGGTGTGGGGTGGTGGTGGTGTAGTATAGTGGTGTAGGGTGGTGGTGGTGTAGTATAGCGGTGTGGTGTAGTATAGTGGTGTGGGGTGGTGGTGGTGTAGTATAGTGGTGTGGTGTAGTATAGTGATGTAGTGTAGTATAGTGATGTGGTGTAGTATAGTGATGTAGTGTAGTATAGTGGTGTGGTGTAGTATAATGATGTGGTGTAGGGTGGTGGTGGTGTAGTATAGTGATGTGGTGTAGGGTGGTGGTGGTGTAGTATAGTGATGTGGTGTAGTATAGTGATGTAGTGTAGTACAGTGGTGTGGTGTAGTATAGTGGTGTGGTGGTGGTGTAGTATAGTGGTGTGGTGTAGTATAGTGGTGTGGTGTAGTATAGTGGGGTGGTGTAGTATAGTGGTGTGGTGTAGTATAGTGATGTAGTGTAGTATAGTGGTGTGGTGTAGTATAGTGGTGTGGTGTAGTATAGTGGTGTGGTGTAGGGTGGTGGTGGTGTAGTATAGTGGTGTGGTGTAGTATAGTGGTGTGGTGTAGTATAGTGGGGTGGTGTAGTATAGTGGTGTGGTGTAGTTTAGTGATGTAGTGTAGTATAGTGGTGTGGTGTAGTATAGTGGTGTGGGGTGGTGGTGGTGTAGTATAGTGGCGTGGTGTAGTATAGTGGTGTGGTGTAGTATAGTGGTGTGGTGTGGGGTGGTGGTGGTGTAGTATAGTGGTGTGGTGTAGTATAGTGGTGTGGTGTAGTATAGTGGTGTGGTGTGGGGTGGTGGTGGTGTAGTATAGTGGTGTGGTGTAGTATAGTGGTGTGGTGTAGTATAGTGGTGTGGTGTAGGGTGGTGGTGGTGTAGTATAGTGGTGTGGTGTAGTATAGTGGTGTAGTGTAGTATAGTGGTGTGGTGTAGAATAGTGGTGTGGTGTGGGGTGGTGGTGGTGTAGTATAGTGGTGTGGTGTGGGGTGGTGGTGGTGTAGTATAGTGATGTGGTGTAGTATAGTGATGTAGTGTAGTATAGTGGTGTGGTGTAGTATAGTGGTGTGGTGTAGTATAGTGGTGTGGTGTGGGGTGGTGGTGGTGTAGTATAGTGGTGTGGTGTAGTATAGTGGTGTGGTGTAGGGTGGTGGTGGTGTAGTATAGTGGTGTAGGGTGGTGGTGGTGTAGTATAGTGATGTAGTGTAGTATAGTGGTGTGTTGTAGTATAGTGGTGTGGTGTGGGGTGGTGGTGGTGTAGTATAGTGGTGTGGTGTGGGGTGGTGGTGGTGTAGTATAGTGGTGTGTTGTAGTATAGTGGCGTGGTGTAGTATAGTGGTGTGGTGTGGGGTGGTGGTGGTGTAGTATAGTGGTGTGGTGTAGTATAGTGGTGTGGTGTAGTATAGTGGTGTGGTGTAGTATAGTGGTGTGGTGTAGTATAGTGGTGTGGTGATGTATAGTGGTGTGGTGTAGTATAGTGGTGTGGTCTAGTATAGTGGTGTAGTGTAGTATAGTGGTGTGGTGTAGTATAGTGGTGTGGTGTAGTATAGTGGTGTGGTGTGGTGGTGGTGTGGTGTAGTATAGTGGTGTGGGGTGGTGGTGGTGTGGTGTAGTATAGTGGTGTGGCGTAGTATAGTGGTGTGGGGTGGTGGTGGTGTAGTATAGTGGCGTGGTGTAGTATAGTGGTGTGGTGTAGTATAGTGGTGTGGTGTAGGGTGGTGGTGGTGTAGTATATTGGTGTGGTGTAGTATAGTGGTGTGGTGTAGTATAGTGGTGTGGTGTAGGGTGGTGGTGGTGTAGTATAGTGGTGTGGTGTAGTATAGTGGTGTGGTGTAGTATAGTGGTGTGGTGTAGGGTGGTGGTGGTGTAGTATAGTGGTGTGGTGTAGTATAGTGGTGTAGGTTGGTGGTGGTGTAGTATAGTGATGTAGTGTAGTATAGTGGTGTGGTGTAGGGTGGTGGTGGTGTAGTATAGTGGTGTGGTGTAGTATAGTGGTGTAGGGTGGTGGTGGTGTAGTATAGTGATGTAGTGTAGTATAGTGGTGTGGTGTAGTATAGTGGTGTGGTGTGGGGTGGTGGTGGTGTAGTATAGTGGTGTGGTGTAGTATAGTGGTATGGCGTGGGGTGGTGGTGGTGTAGTATAGTGGTGTGGTGTAGTATAGTGGTGTGGTGTAGTATAGTGGTGTGGTGTAGTATAGTGGTGTGGTGTAGTATAGTGGTGTGGTGATGTATAGTGGTGTGGTGTAGTATAGCGGTGTGGTGTAGTATAGTGGTGTAGTGTAGTATAGTGGTGTGGTGTAGTATAGTGGTGTGGTGTAGTATAGTGGTGTGGGGTGGTGGTGGTGTGGTGTAGTATAGTGGTGTGGTGTAGTATAGTGGTGTGGTGTAGTATAGTGGTGTGGGGTGGTGGTGGTGTGGTGTAGTATAGTGGTGTGGTGTAGTATAGTGGTGTGGGGTGGTGGTGGTGTAGTATAGTGGCGTGGTGTAGTATAGTGGTGTGGTGTAGTATAGTGGCATGGTTTAGTATAGTGGTGTGGTGTAGTATAGTGGTGTGGTGTAGTATAGTGTTGTGATGTAGTATAGTGGTGTGGTGTAGTATAGTGGTGTGGTGTAGTATAGTGGTGTGGTGTAGTATAGTGGTGTGGTGTAGTATAGTGGCGTGGTGTAGTATAGTGGTGTGGTGTAGTATAGTGGTGTGGTGTAGGGTGGTGGTGGTGTAGTATATTGGTGTGGTGTAGTATAGTGGTGTGGGGTGGTGGTGGTGTAGTATAGTGGTGTGGTGTAGTATAGTGGTGTGGTGTAGTATAGTGGCGTGGTGTAGTATAGTGGTGTGGTGTAGTATAGTGGTGTGGTGTAGTATAGTGGTGTGGTGTAGTATAGTGGCGTGGTGTAGTATAGTGGTGTGGTGTAGTATAGTGGTGTGGTGTAGTATAGTGGTGTGGTGTAGTATAGTGGCGTGGTGTAGTATAGTGGTGTGGTGTAGGGTGGTGGTGGTGTAGTATATTGGTGTGGTGTAGTATAGTGGTGTGGTGTAGTATAATTATGTGGTGTTGTTTTGTGGTGTGGTGTAGGGTGGTGGTGGTGTAGTATATTGGTGTGGTGTAGTATAGTGGTGTGGTGTAGGGTGGTGGTGGTGTAGTATAGTGGTGTGGTGTAGGGTGGTGGTGGTGTAGTATAGTAGTGTGGTGTAGTATAGTGGTGTTGTGTAGGGTTATGGTATCTCGCTCCACCCTCCTCCCTCCCTCTCCTCATCCCCTCCAACCTCCTCCTTCCCTCTCTTCATCTCCCTCCACCCTCCTCCCATCCACTCATCATCTCTCTCTCTCCCTCTCCTCATCTCCCTCCACCCTCCTCCTCCTCATCTCCCTCCACCTTCCTCCACCCCTCTCTTAATCTCCCTCTCTTAATCACCCTCTCTTCATCTCCCTCTCTTCATCTCCCTCCTTCCCTCTCTTCATCTCCCTCCACCTTCCTCCCTCCCTCTCTTCATCTCCCTCCACCTTCCTCTCTCCCTCTCCTCATCTCCCTCCACCTTCCTCCCTCCCTCTCTTCATCTCCCTGCACCTTCCTCTCTCCCTCTCCTCATCTCCCTCCACCTTCCTCTCTCCCTCTCCTCATCTCCCTCCACCCTCCTCTCTCCCTCTCCTCATCTCCCTCCACCTTCCTCTCTCCCTCTCCTCATCTCCCTCCACCTTCCTCTCTCTCTCTCTTCATCTCCCTCCACCCTCCTCCCTCCCTCTCTTCATCTCCCTCCACCCTCCTCTCTCCCTCTCTTCATCTCCCTCCACCCTCCTCCCTCCCTCTCTTCATCTCCCTCCACCCTCCTCTCTCCCTTCCCTCATCTCCCTCCACCCTCCTCTCTCCCTCTCCTCATCTCCCTCCACCCTCCTCTCTCCCTCTCCTCATCTCCCTCCACCCTCCTCTCTCCCTCTCCTCATCTCCCTCTAGCCGTTCTCCTGCTAATAAACCTGCAGCCTGTGATTATCTGGTGCTCCTTAGTTAAGACACAGATTTCCCCACAGAGACATCTCCACAGATTGCAGTGTGTGTGTGTGTGTGTGTGTGTGTGTGTGTGTGTGTGTGTGTGTGTGTGTGTGTGTGTGTGTGTGTGTGTGTGTGTGTGTGTGTGTGTGTGTGTGTGTGTGTGTGTGTGTGTGTGTGCGTGCGTTTGTGTGCGTGTGTACAGAGTCTTCGTCTGGCAAGAAATTGAAGGGAAACGGCTCCCTACTGTAAAATCAACTAGTCTACAGTTCTCAGACCTGGAAACGGCTCCCTACTGTAAAATACGCAAATCTACAGTTCTCAGACCTGGAAACGGCTCCCTACTGTAAAATCAGCTAGTCTACAGTTCCCAGACCTGCTACAGACTTCCCATTAACCTATATTAACATCTGTTCCTAGACCTGCTATAGCCTTCCCATTAACCTATATTACCATCTGTTCCCAGACTTGCTATAGACTTCCCATTAAATCAAATCAAATTTTATTTGTCACATACACATGGTTAGCAGATGTTATTGGTCACATGGTTAGCAGATGTTATTGGTTACATACACATGGTTAGCAGATGTTAATGCGAGTGTAGCGAAATGCTTGTATTACCATCTTAACCTATATTACCATGTGTTCCCAGACCTGCTATAGCCTTCCAATATTATTAACTGTTCCCAGACCTGCTATAGCCTTCCAATATTACCATCTGTTCCCAGACCTGTCATGGTCTCTCTCTGTAGACCTGTCATGGTCACTCTCTGTAGACCTGTCATAGTCTCTCTCTGTAGACCTGTCATAGTCTCTCTCTGTAGACCTGTCATAGTCTCTCTCTGTAGACCTGTCATGGTCTCTCTCTGTAGACCTGTCATAGTCTCTCTCTGTAGACCTGTCATGGTCTCTCTCTGTAGACCTGTCATAGTCTCTCTCTGTAGACCTGTCATGGTCTCTCTCTGTAGACCTGTCATGGTCTCTCTCTATTGACCTGTCATGGTCTCTCTCTGTAGACCTGTCATAGTCTCTCTCTGTAGACCTGTCATGGTCTCTCTCTGTAGACCTGTCATAGTCTCTCTCTGTAGACCTGTCATGGTCTCTCTCTGTAGACCTGTCATGGTCTCTCTCTATTGACCTGTCATAGTCTCTCTCTGTAGACCTGTCATGGTCTCTCTCTGTAGACCTGTCATAGTCTCTCTCTATAGACCTGTCATAGTCTCTCTCTATTGACCTGTCATGGTCTCTCTCTCTGTAGACCTGTCATGGTCTCTCTCTGTAGACCTGTCATAGTCTCTCTCTGTAGACCTGTCATGGTCTCTCTCTGTAGACCTGTCATAGTCTCTATCTGTAGACCTGTCATGGTCTCTCTCTGTAGACCTGTCATAGTCTCTCTCTGTAGACCTGTCATGGTCTCTCTCTATTGACCTGTCATAGTCTCTCTCTGTAGACCTGTCATGGTCTCTCTCTCTGTAGACCTGTCATAGTCTCTCTCTATAGACCTGTCATAGTCTCTCTCTATTGACCTGTCATGGTCTCTCTCTGTAGACCTGTCATGGTCTCTCTCTGTAGACCTGTCATAGTCTCTCTCTGTAGACCTGTCATGGTCTCTCTCTCTGTAGACCTGTCATAGTCTCTCTCTGTAGACCTGTCATGGTCTCTCTCTGTAGACCTGTCATGGTCTCTCTCTCTGTAGACCTGTCATGGTCTCTCTCTCTGTAGACCTGTCATGGTCTCTCTCTGTAGACTAGACCTGTCATGGTCTCTCTCTATAGACCTGTCATAGTCTCTCTCTGTAGACTAGACCTGTCATGGTCTCTCTCTATAGACTAGACCTGTCATGGTCTCTCTCTGTAGACCTGTCATTGTCTCTCTCTGTAGACCTGTCATGGTCTCTCTCTATAGACAAGACCTGTCATGGTCTCTCTCTGTAGACCTGTCATGGTCTCTCTCTATAGACTAGACCTGTCATGGTCTCTCTCTATAGACTAGACCTGTCATGGTCTCTCTCTATAGACTAGACCTGTCATGGTCTCTCTCTATAGACTAGACCTGTCATGGTCTCTCTCTATAGACTAGACCTGTTATGGTCTCTCTCTGTAGACCTGTCATAGTCTCTCTCTGTAGACCTGTCATGGTCTCTCTCTATAGACTAGACCTGTCATGGTCTCTCTCTATAGACCTGTTATGGTCTCTCTCTATAGACTAGACCTGTCATGGTCTCTCTCTATAGACTAGACCTGTTATGGTCTCTCTCTGTAGACTTGTCATTGTCTCTCTCTGTAGACCTGTCATGGTCTCTCTCTATAGACTAGACCTGTCATGGTCTCTCTCTATAGACCTGTCATGGTCTCTCTCTATAGACTAGACCTGTCATGGTCTCTCTCTATAGACTAGACCTGTCATGGTCTCTCTCTATAGACTAGACCTGTTATGGTCTCTCTCTGTAGACCTGTCATTGTCTCTCTCTGTAGACCTGTCATGGTCTCTCTCTATAGACTAGACCTGTCATGGTCTCTCTCTATAGACCTGTTATGGTCTCTCTCTATAGACTAGACCTGTTATGGTCTCTCTCTATAGACTAGACCTGTCATGGTCTCTCTCTATAGACTAGACCTGTTATGGTCTCTCTCTATAGACTAGACCTGTTATGGTCTCTCTCTGTAGACCTGTCATGGTCTCTCTCTATAGACTAGACCTGTCATGGTCTCTCTCTATAGACTAGACCTGTTATGGTCTCTCTCTGTAGACCTGTCATGGTCTCTCTCTATAGACTAGACCTGTCATGGTCTCTCTCTATAGACTAGACCTGTTATGGTCTCTCTCTGTAGACTAGACCTGTCATGGTCTCTCTCTATATACTAGACCTGTCATGGTCTCTCTCTGTAGACCTGTCATTGTCTCTCTCTGTAGACCTGTCATGGTCTCTCTCTATAGACAAGACCTGTCATGGTCTCTCTCTGTAGACCTGTCATGGTCTCTCTCTATAGACTAGACCTGTCATGGTCTCTCTCTATAGACTAGACCTGTCATGGTCTCTCTCTATAGACTAGACCTGTCATGGTCTCTCTCTATAGACTAGACCTGTCATGGTCTCTCTCTATAGACTAGACCTGTTATGGTCTCTCTCTGTAGACCTGTCATTGTCTCTCTCTGTAGACCTGTCATGGTCTCTCTCTATAGACTAGACCTGTCATGGTCTCTCTCTATAGACCTGTTATGGTCTCTCTCTATAGACTAGACATGTCATGGTCTCTCTCTATAGACTAGACCTGTTATGGTCTCTCTCTGTAGACCTGTCATTGTCTCTCTCTGTAGACCTGTCATGGTCTCTCTCTATAGACTAGACCTGTCATGGTCTCTCTCTATAGACCTGTCATGGTCTCTCTCTATAGACTAGACCTGTCATGGTCTCTCTCTATAGACTAGACCTGTCATGGTCTCTCTCTATAGACTAGACCTGTTATGGTCTCTCTCTGTAGACCTGTCATTGTCTCTCTCTGTAGACCTGTCATGGTCTCTCTCTATAGACTAGACCTGTCATGGTCTCTCTCTATAGACCTGTTATGGTCTCTCTCTGTAGACTAGACCTGTTATGGTCTCTCTCTATAGACTAGACCTGTCATGGTCTCTCTCTGTAGACCTGTTATGGTCTCTCTCTGTAGACTAGACCTGTCATGGTCTCTCTCTATAGACTAGACCTGTTATGGTCTCTCTCTATAGACTAGACCTGTCATGGTCTCTCTCTATAGACTAGACCTGTTATGGTCTCTCTCTGTAGACCTGTCATTGTCTCTCTCTGTAGACCTGTCATGGTCTCTCTCTATAGACTAGACCTGTCATGGTCTCTCTCTATAGACCTGTCATGGTCTCTCTCTATAGACTAGACCTGTCATGGTCTCTCTCTATAGACTAGACCTGTCATGGTCTCTCTCTATAGACTAGACCTGTTATGGTCTCTCTCTGTAGACCTGTCATTGTCTCTCTCTGTAGACCTGTCATGGTCTCTCTCTATAGACTAGACCTGTCATGGTCTCTCTCTATAGACCTGTTATGGTCTCTCTCTATAGACTAGACCTGTCATGGTCTCTCTCTGTAGACCTGTTATGGTCTCTCTCTGTAGACTAGACCTGTCATGGTCTCTCTCTATAGACTAGACCTGTCATGGTCTCTCTCTATAGACTAGACCTGTTATGGTCTCTCTCTGTAGACCTGTCATTGTCTCTCTCTGTAGACCTGTCATGGTCTCTCTCTATAGACTAGACCTGTTATGGTCTCTCTCTGTAGACTAGACCTGTTATGGTCTCTCTCTATAGACTAGACCTGTTATGGTCTCTCTCTATAGACTAGACCTGTTATGGTCTCTCTCTATAGACTAGACCTGTTATGGTCTCTCTCTGTAGACTAGACCTGTTATGGTCTCTCTCTGTAGACCTGTTATGGTCTCTCTCTATAGACTAGACCTATCATGGTCTCTCTCTATAGACTAGACCTGTTATGGTCTCTCTCTATAGACTAGACCTGTTATGGTCTCTCTCTGTAGACCTGTCATGGTCTCTCTCTATAGACTAGACCTGTCATGGTCTCTCTCTATAGACTAGACCTGTTATGGTCTCTCTCTATAGACTAGACCTGTTATGGTCTCTCTCTGTAGACCTGCCATAGTCTCTCTCTGTAGACCTGTCATGGTCTCTCTCTGTAGACCTGTCATGGTCTCTCTCTATAGACTAGACCTGTCATGGTCTCTCTCTATAGACTAGACCTGTTATGGTCTCTCTCTGTAGACCTGTCATACTCACAGTACGGAATAAATCCTGCTGCAACTTCCAGACCATGTGTGTGTGTCTGTGTGTATGTGTGTGTGTGTGTGTGTGTGTGTGTGTGTGTGTGTGTGTGTGTGTGTGTGTGTGTGTGTGTGTGTGTGTGTGTGTGTGTGTGTGTGTGTGTGAGAGAGAGAGTGTAACACAGAGCCAGTCAACAGTCAGACCTAGTCTGACTCCCTACAGACTTTTACACCTATTCCTCAGTTAACCACAGCTAACCCCGGACATGAACAGCCAGGCCTGGGTTCAAACACTATTTCAAATCTTCAAAATGACTTTACTCTGGGATTGATTGAGCTTGCCTGTTGCAATTGAACCAATGTGAGTAAAAGTACCAACCCCGACCTAAAGCAAAACAGTGACAACATTTGAAAGATGTCAACCCCAGGTCTGGTAGAGATAACTCTGGGCATGTCACATGGCCGTAACCCCCCCCCCCCCCCCCCCCTCCCCCCCCCCCGCTACAATAGGGAGCAATTAAGGCTGTTCGGCAGCAATGCATTGTGGGTCGTCGAGGGTGCTTACCGTTCAGACTGCTCCTATCAATCAGGTTGTTGTCAGAGGGCCAGTAGCTTCCGTCTCCATGGCGACCTGTAGAACAGAGAAAAGGGAGAATGGAGAAGAATGCCGTTACATTTACAGTGTTCAAACTAATCTAAGGAAGAGTTAGGTATTTTATTAAGAACGCAGTAATTCACATTTCACGTTGTATCTTGAGTCTGAATGGAGATCCTGGGATCTGACAGTACTGTGCGGAGCAGCAGGCTGTACTGTAGTCAGTCTATCTCAGGATACAGTCCTAAGCACCAACCAATCATAGGCAATTGGAAACCATGCGTTTGAGAGGAGAAGAGTAGAATTTTGTGCTTGCCTTGAATGCCTTCCCCCCCCCCCCCCCCCCCCCCCCCAGCACCAAAACACACAGGCAGCTTGCGAAAGCCATGGAGAATGACTGAGCCTCTTAGGTGAAGAGCCTCTGGCTGCTACTCCAAACTCTCTGTCTGTCTCTATGTTTCTCTGTCTGTCTGTCTGTCTGTCTGTATGTCTGCCTGTCTGTCTCTGTCTGTCTCTATGTTTCTCTGTCTGTCTGTCTGTCTCTATGTTTCTCTGTCTGTCTGTCTCTATGTTTCTCTGTCTGTCTGTCTGTCTGTTTCTCTGTCTGTTTCTCTGTCTGTTTCTCTGTCTGTCTGTCTGTCTGTCTGTCTGTCTGTCACTGTCTCTCTGGCAGAAATTCTACAAAGGGCTCCCCAGTGACTTCTCAATATCCAATTATTATCTAGCAAAAAAAGATATCCCCCCCAAATGTACTATTGTAGTGGTCTGTAGTGGACTGTAGTGGAATGTAGTGGTCTGTAGTGGTCTGTAGTGGACTGTAGTGGTCTGTAGTGATATGTAGTGGTATGTAATGGCCTGTAGTGGTCTGTAGTGATCTGTAATAGTGGACTGTAGTGGACTATAATAGACTGTAGTGGACTGTAGTGGACTGTAGTGGTCCGTAGTGGTCTGTAGTAGTCTGTAGTGGTCTGTAATGGTCTGTAGTGGTCTGTAGTGGACTGTAGTGGTCTGTAGTGGTCTGTAATGGACTGTAGTAGACTGTAATGGTCTGTAATGGACTGTAGTGGACTGTAGTGGTCTGTAGTGGACTGTAGCGGTCTGTAGTGGTCTGTAAATGGACTGTAGTGGACTGTAATGGTCTGTAGTGGTCTGTAGTGGTCTGTAGTGGTCTGTAATGGACTGTAGTAGACTGTAATGGTCTGTAATGGACTGTAGTGGACTGTAGTGGACTGTAGTGGTCTGTAGTGGTCTGTAGTGGTCTGTAGTGGTCTGTAGTGGACTGTAGTGGTCTGTAGTGGACTGCAGTGGACTGTAGTGGACTGTAGTGGTCTGTAGTGGACTGCAGTGGACTGTAGTGGTCTGTAGTGGTCTGTAGTGGACTGCAGTGGACTGTAGTGGACTGTAGTGGTCTGTAGTGGACTGCAGTGGTCTGTAGTGGTCTGTAATGGAATGTAATAGACTGTAGTGGACTGTAATGGACTGTAGTGGTCTGCAGTGGACTGTAGTGGTATGTAGTGGTCTGTAGTGGACTGTAATGGACTGTAGTGGACTTTAGTGGTCTGTAGTGGACTGTAATGGACTGTAGTGGTCTGCAGTGGACTGTAGTGGACTGTAGTGGTCTGTAGTGGTCTGTAGTGGACTGTAATGGACTGTAGTGGTCTGCAGTGGACTGTAGTGGACTGTAGTGGTCTGTAGTGGTCTGTAGTGGACTATAATGGACTGTAGTGATCTGTAGTAAACTGTAATGGACTGTAGTGGACTGTAGTGGTCTGTAGTGGACTGTATTGGTCTGTAGTGGACTGTAGTGGTCTGTAGTGGACTGCAGTGGACTGTAGTGGACTGTAGTGGTCTGTAGTGGACTGTAATGGACTGTAGTGGTCTGCAGTGGACTGTAGTGGTCTGTAGTAAACTGTAATGTACTGTAGTGGACTGTAGTGGTCTGTAGTGGACTGTAGTGGTCTGTAGTGGACTGTAGTGGTCTGTAGTGGTCTGTAGTGGACTGTAGCAGTCTGTAGTGGACAATAGTGTACCTTAGTGGACAATAGTGTACTGTAGTGGACTGTAGTGGTCTATAGTGGACTGTTGTAGTGTATTGAAGTGGTACGTAATTGATCTGCAGTGGTCTGTAATTGGTATGCAGTGGACTGTAGTGGTCTGTAGTGTTCTGTAGTGGACTATTGAAGTGGTACGTGATCTGCAGTGGTCTGTAATTGGTATGTAGTGGACTATTGTAGTGTATTGAAGTTATCTGTTATTGGTCTGCAGTGGTCTGTACTTGTTCTGTAGTGGTTTGTAGTGGTATGTAGTGGACTGTGGTGGTCTGTAATTGGTCTGTAGTGGTCTGTAGTGGACCACTGTAGTGCATTGAAGTGGTCTGTAGTGGTCTGTAGTGGACCATTGTAGTGTATTGAAGTGGTCTGTAGTGGTCTGTAATTGGTCTGTAGTTGTCTGTAATTGGTCTGTAATTGGTCTGTAGAGGTCTAAAGTGTACTATTGTAGTTGCCTGTAGTGGTCTGTAATTGGTCTGTGGTGGTCTGTAGTGGTCTGTAAGGTACTATTATAGTGTATTGTAGTGGTCTGTAGTGGTCTGTAGTGGTCTGTAGAGTAGGTAGGCAGAAGAAAAATAACAGGTTTTCTTCACATGCCTGCTGGCTGTGTATATCATAGAGACAGCAAAAGGCCGCCAGGGGGCCACATTGACTCCTCCAGAGATGCTGTGCTTCAGGGACAGGTCTTACAGGTGAGTCTCCAATGCCACCCTGTTCTCTACGTAGTGCTCTATGTTTCACCAGAGTTCTGGTGGAAATAAGTGCCCTATGCAGGGAATAGGGTGCCATTTGGTAGGCTGTTTATGACTTGGGGGGGGGGGGGGGGGGATTGCTCTCTTGTTTGAGACCTGCAGTGTTTCATTATCTATTTATTTTTGTAAATGTTATAGCAGAGGAAGACAATGAACAGAGAGTTTCATACACCACATGGCTGGGATACAACGGAGTTTTGAACAACAATGACATATTCAGGCTGTAATTGTGCCGCCTCTCATCAAAACAGATTTCATATCCAGCACTGAAACAAACAGATCTCTTTTCAATGATGACTGATGAATCAAATTCATGATCAGTGATTTGATTGTTACAATTGTTGGAAAAGACCAATGACTCCTAATGCAAAACCGACCATTAAAAGACTAGAGGAAGAGACTTTGCCTTGACCAACAGACTGTACATGGAACAGGGACTCAAAACACATTCTAGAACAGGGACTAGAAGATATTCCAGAACAGGGACTAGAAGACATTCCAGAACAAGGACTAGAAGATATTCTAGAACAGGGACTAGAAGATATTCTAGAACAGGGACTAGAAGACATCGAAGAACAGGGACTAGAAGTTATTCTAGAACAGGGACTAGAAGACATTCTAGAACAGGGACTAGAATATATTCTAGAACAGGGACTAGGACAGGGAGTAGACATTCCAGAACAGGGACTAGAAGACATTCTAGAACAGGGACTAGGAGACATTCTAGAACAGGGACTAAAACACATTCTAGAACAGGGACTAGAAGATATTCTAGAACAGGCACTAGAAGACATTCTAGAACAGGGACTAGAAGACATCCTTGGACAGGGACTAGAAGATATTCTAGAACAGGGACTAAAACACATTCTAGAACAGGGACTAGAATATATTCTAGAACAGGGATGAGAACAGGGACTAGAAGATATTCTAGAACAGGGACTAGAAGACATTCTAGAACAGGGAATAGAAGACATTCTAGAACAGGGACAAGAAGATATTCTAGAACAGGGATGAGAACAGGGACTAGAAGACATCATAGAACACGGACTAGAAGGTGTTCTAGAACAGGGACTAGAAGATATTCTTGAACAGGGACTAGAAGAAATTCTAGATCAGGGACTAAAACACATTCTAGAACAGGGACTAAAACACATACTAGAACAGGGACTAGAAGACATCCTAGAACATGGACTAGATATTCCAGAACAGGGACTAAAACACAGTCTAGAGCAGAGACTAGAGCACATTCTAGAACAGGGACATGAACACATGCTAGAACCGGGACTAGAAGACATTGTAGAACAGGGACTAGACATTCCAGAACAGCAACTAGAAGACATTGTAGAACAGGGACTAGACATTCCAGAACAGCGACTAGAAGATATTGTAGAACAGGGACTAGACATTCCAGAACAGGGACTACAAGACATTGTAGAACAGGGAGAATAAAACATTCTGGAACAGGGACTAGAACAGGGACTAGAATACATTGCAGGAACAGGGAATAGACATTCCAGAACAGGGACTAGAATACGCTGTAGAACAGGGACTAGACATTCCAGAACAGGGACTAGAAGACATTGTAGAACAGGGACTAGAAGATATTCTAGAACAGGGACTAGAATACATTATACAACAGGGACTAGACATTACAGAACAGGGTCTAGAAGACATTGTAGAACAGGGACTGGAAGACATTCTAGAAGAGGGACTAAAACACATTCCAGAACAGGGACTAGAAGACATCCTAGAACAGGGACTGGAAGA
>NC_092158.1:5711195-5721195 GCF_045791955.1 Oncorhynchus clarkii lewisi | reverse complement strand
GACAAAAAAAACATTTCTTCCCACAGTGCCCGCGCCAATTCGTTGATATATTTATGTTGAAGAGGGTTGGGCTTAAGCTGCATGAGGTGAGACAGGGATGGTTAAGCCCAACCCTCTTCAACATAAATATATCAACGAATTGGCGCGGGCACTAGAAAAGTCTGCAGCACCCGGCCTTACCCTACTAGAATCTGAAGTCAAATGTCTACTGTTTGCTGATGATCTGGTGCTTCTGTCACCAACCAAGGAGGGCATACAGCAGCACCTAGATCTTCTGAACATATTCTGTCAAACCTGGGCCCTGATAGTAAATACAAATTCCATTTAGACACTGTTGCCCTAGAGCACACAAAATACTATACCTTCCTCTTCCTAAACATCAGCGCCACAGGTAACTTTCACAAAGCTGTAAACGATCTGAGAGACAAGGCAAGAAGGGTCTTCTATGCCATCAAAAGGAACATCAAATTCAACATACCGATTAGGATCTGGCAAAAAATACTTGAATCAGGTCTGGGGTCCACTCACCAACCAAGAATTCACAAAATAGGACAAACACCAATCCAGAAAAGAGCTGTTAAATTCTAGAACTATCTAAAAGGAAGCGATTCCCAAAAACTTCCATAACAAAGCCATCACCTACAGAGAGATGAACCTGGAGAAGAGTCCCGTAAGCAAGCTGGTCCTGGGGCTCTTTTCACAAACACAAACACACCCCACAGAGCCCCAGGACATCAGCACAATTAGACCCAACCAAATCATGAGAAAACAAAAAGATAATTACTTGACACATTGGAAAGAATTAACAAAAAAACAGAGCAAGCTAGAATGCTATTTGGTCCTACACAGAGAGTACACAGCGGCAGAATACCTGACAACTGTGACTGACCCAAAATTAAGGAAAGCTTTGACTATGTACAGACTCAGTGAGCATAGCCTTGCTATTGAGAAAGACCGCCGTAGGCAGACCTGGCTCTCAAGAGAAGACAGGCTATGTGCACACTGCCCACAAAAGGAGGTGGAAACTGAGCTGCACTTCCTAACCTCCTACCCAATGTATTAGAGACACATATTTCCCTCAGATTACACAGACCCACAATGAATTCGAAAACAAACCAGATTTTGATAAACTCCCATATCTACTGGGTGAAATTCCACAGTGTGCCATCACAGCAGCAAGATTTGTGACCTGTTGCCACGAGAAAAGGCCAACCATTGAAGAACAAACGCCATTGTAAATACAACCCATATTTATGCTTATTTATTTTCCCTGTTGTACTTTACATCATTACAACACTGTATATAGACATATGCATTTGCAATATAACATGTGACATGTATTTTTTATTTAGGAACTTTTGTTGATTGTTCATTTTTTTATTGTTTATTTCACTTTGTTGATTGTGTATTTTCACTTGCTTTGACAATGTAAACATATGTTTCCCATGCCAATAAAACTCCTTAAATTGAAATTGAATTGAGAGACAGCGAGAGAGAGAGAAAGAGAGAGAGAAGAGAGAAAAACCGAGAGAGAAAGGAATGGGGTATCGACCAGCTGTATCTGAGTGATGCTCTGAACTGGTCTCCAGACAGCTGTATCTGAGTGATGCTCTGAACTGATCTCCAGACAGCTGTATCTGAGTGATGCTCTGAACTGGTCTCCAGACAGCTGTATCTGAGTGATGCTCTGAACTGATCTCCAGACAGCTGCATCTGAGTGATGCTCTGAACTGGTCTCCAGACAGCTGTATCTGAGTGATGCTCTGAACTGATCTCCAGACAGCTGTATCTGAGTGATGCTCTGAACTGGTCTCCAGACAGCTGTATCTGAGTGATGCTCTGAACTGATCTCCAGACAGCTGCATCTGAGTGATGCTCTGAACTGGTCTCCAGACAGCTGCATCTGAGTGATGCTCTGAACTGGTCTCCAGACAGCTGCATCTGAGTGATGCTCTGAACTGGTCTCCAGACAGTTGTATCTGAGTGATGCTCTGAGTGATACTCTGAACTGGTCTCCAGACAGCTGCATCTGAGTGATGCTCTGAGTGATACTCTGAACTGATCTCCAGACAGCTGTATCTGAGTGATGCTCTGAACTGGTCTCCAGACAGCTGCATCTGAGTGATGCTCTGAACTGGTCTCCAGACAGCTGCATCTGAGTGATGCTCTGAACTGGTCTCCAGACAGCTGTATCTGAGTGATGCTCTGAGTGATACTCTGAACTGACCTCCAGACAGCTGTATCTGAGTGATGCTATGAACTGACCTCCAGACAGCTGTATCTGAGTGATGCAGTGTAGCATCACTGTTGCCTGCTATCCTTAGACCACATTAAACTATACTCTGCTTCTAGCTTCTTAATATCCCACAACAGTTTGATCTAAGCTCAAAAAAAACTGTAGCTTGAAGACTACAAATCTGATATTTAATTTTCCATTTCTTCGCTCCGTCTTCAATAAATATCCAAAAGGATCACAGTATGACATGTAAAGGAAGACGTTCTTCCCACAGCTCAACGACCGTAATGTTTCATATTGAAACTTTGTGACAGACGTTCTCTCTATCCTTTAATACGCCGGGACAGTACTGGAGAAGGTGGAACGTTTCTTTAAGTTCCTCGAAGTACACGTCACGGACAAACTGAAATGGTCCACCCACACAGACAGCGTGGTGAAGAAGGCGCAGCAACCTCAGGAGGCTGAAGAAATTCAGCTTGTCACCAAAAGCACTCACAAACTTCTACAGATGCACAATCGAGAGCATCCTGTCGGCCTGTATCACCGCCTGGTACGGCAACTGCTCCGCCCACAACCGTAAGGCTAATGAGGTCTGCACAACGCATCACCGGGGACAAACTACCTGCCCTCCAGGACACCTACACCACCCGATGTCACAGGAAGGCCATACAGATCACCAAGGACAACAACCACCCAAGCCACTGCCTGTTCACCCCGCTATCATCCAGAAGGCGAGGTCAGTACAGGTGCATCAAAGCTGGGACCGAGAGACTGAAAAACAGCTTCTATCTCAAGGCCATCAGACTGTTAAACAGCCATCACTAACATTGAGTGGCTGCTGCCAACACACTGACTCAACTCTAGCCACTTTAATAATGGAATAATTGATGTAATAAATGTATCACTAGTCACTTTAAACAATGCCACTTTATATAATTTATACATACCCTAAATTACTAATCTCATATGTATATACTGTACTCTATACCATCTACTGCATCTTGCCTATGCCGTTCGGCCATCGCTCATCCATATATTTATATGTACATATTCTTATTCATTCCTTTACACTTGTGTGTATAAGGTAGTAGTTGTGAAATTGTTAGGTTAGATTACTCGTTGGTTATTACTGCACGGTCGGAACTAGAAGCACAAGCATTTCGCTACACTCGCATTAACATCTGCTAACCATGTGTATGTGACCAATAACATCTGCTAACCATGTGTATGTAACCAATAACATCTGCTAACCATGTGACCAATAACATCTGCTAACCATGTGTATGTGACCATTAACATCTGCTAACCATGTGTATGTGACCAGTAACATCTGCTAACCATGTGACCATTAACATCTGCTAACCATGTGTATGTGACCAATAACATCTGCTAACCATGTGTATGTGACCAATAACATCTGCTAACCATGTGACCATTAACATCTGCTAACCATGTGACCAATAACATCTGCTAACCATGTGTATGTGACAAATACAATTGGATTTGATTTGATTTGAAAGATGAAAAACAGAAAATCCTGAATGATTAGTGAATAATGTAGAAGTGTTTAGATACATATTATATTACTTTATAAAATAAATAAAATGACTCCAAAATGACACAATACATTATTTACCATTTCATTTCTATTGGGCACAAAATAATCTGAAACACAACCAAAACAAACAGCAAATGCATCCAACAAGTTTGTAGAGTCACTAGCTTGACGTAGTCATTGAGTGGTAGGAATATGGGACCAAATACTAAACTTTACACTACTTTAATACAGTGAATTTGTCCCCCTAAAATGGAAGGACTATGTACAAAAATAACTGTAATTTCTAAACGGTTCATCCGATATGGATGAAAATACCCTCAAATGAAAGCTGACAGTCTGCACTTTAACCTCATAGTTATTGTATCATTTAAAATCCAAAGTGCTGGAATACAGAGGCCAAAATAACTAAACACGTGTCACCGTCCCTCTACTTTTGGAGCTCACGGTATGAGCTTGTTGATCAGCAGAATTTAGGGCTTTACACCAGGGCCTGTATTCATTTTTCAAATGTTATTTAACCTTTATTTAACCTTTATTTAACCTTTATTTAACTAGGCAAGTCAGTTATGAACAAATTCTTATTTACAATGACGGCCTAGGAACAGTGGGTTAACTGCCTTGTTCAGGGGCAGAACGACAGATTTGTACCTTGTCAGCTCGGGGATTCGATCTTGCAACCTTTCAGTTACTGGTCCAACGCTCTAACCACTAGTCGACCTGCCGCCTCTACACACTAACCACGAGGTTAGAGGCGGCAGGCAGCCTAGTGGTTAGAGTGTAGAGGCGGCAGGTAGCCTAGTGGTTAGAGTGTAGAGGCGGCAGGTAGCCTAGTGGTTAGAGTGTAGAGGCGGCAGGGTAGCCTGGTGGTTAGAGTGTAGAGGCGGCATGTAGGCTAGTGGTTAGAGTGTAGAGGCGGCAGGTAGCCTAGTGGTTAGAGTGTAGAGGCGGCAGGGTAGCCTGGTGGTGAGGAAGGCAGATGGGGTGTTCTGGGTGTACATGCACTAAAGGGGGGGGGGGGGGGAGAAGCTATGTGTAAATGTTCAGGGTGAGAAAAGGTGGGCTGAGTGTAAGCTAGCTAGTTATCCCATACCTTTGTTAGTCCTGAAGTGGATGGGGTCTGACAGGGGACCCACTCCCTTGGCATTCTTAGCCTGGATCCTGAAGTAGTAGACGGTGTCCAGGTTCAGGTCCATCACCTGGTGGGTCAGACGGTCTCCACTGATACTCTCCATTACCCAGTCATCTATAGGCATGTTCTTATCCAGGGTGTAGTACAGGATATAGCCTGGTAGAGAAACAACACACAGAGGAAGACTGATTAACCCTAACCGTAACCCAGTCATCTATAGGAATCTCAAGACAGCACAAACAGATCTATTACCAGGCTAGGGTCTTATCCAGTGTGTTGAACCAGATGTAGCCTGACAAATCACAAAGACAACACAACATACACACTCTGAGGAATCACGTAGTCTACAGACCTCTACAATCATAACAGGGACACAATCAACAGCAGTATCTTAACAATTAGCTAATTAGCTAATCACTAGAGACATAAACAACTGATGCTAGAGAAAGGATGGTAGGAACAAGTAGAACATGATACATGAACATGCAGAAGGTGATGAACAGGGCTGTCAACAACGCATTTAAAACTGTGTTCTGTATGACTCTGTCCAATGTTTACAGACACTGTGTTTCAGAGGACAGATAGACTCTGTCCAATGATTACAGACACTGTGTTCCAGAGGACAGATAGACTCTGTCCAATGATTACAGACACTGTGTTTCAGAGGACATAACCGCCATCGTTAAGAGACCGTACTGTGCAGCTGTATTCATCGACCTGGCCAAGGCTTTCGACTCTGTCAATCACCACATTCATATCGGCAGACGTAACAGCCTTGGTTTCTCAAATGACTGCCTCGCCTGGTTCACCAACTACTTCTCAGACAGAGTTCAGTGTGTCAAATTGGGGGGCCTGTTGTCCGAAACTCTGGCAGTCTCTACGGGGGTGCCACAGGGTTCAATTCTCGGGCTGACTCTTTTCTATGTGTACATCAATGATGTCGTTCTTCCTGCTGGTGAGTCTCTGATCCACCTCTACGCAGATGACACCATCCTGTATACTTCTGGCCCTTCTTTGGACACTGTGTTAACAACCCTCCAGACGAGCTTCAATGCCATACAACACTCCTTCCATGGCCTCGAACTGCTCTTCAACCGATCGCTGCCTGCACCTGCCCTGACTAATATGTGGACAATTACCAATGCCTAGGTGTCTGGTTTGACTGTAAACTCTCCTTCCAGACTCACATTAAGCATCTCCAATCCAAAAGGAAATATAGAATTGGCTTCTTATTTTGCAACAAAGCATCCTTCACTCATGCTGCCAAACATACCCTCCTAAAACGTAATTTACAATTACCTCAAACACTCTTCTCAGCAAATCAGATGCAGTCTATCACAGTGCCATCCATTTTGTCACCAAAGCCCCATATACTACACACCACTGCGACCTGTATTCTCTCGTTGGCTGGCCCTCGCTTTATATTCGTCACCAAACTCACTGGCTCCAGGTCATCTATAAGTTTTCGCTAGGTAAAGCCCCACCTTATCTCAGCTCACTGGTCACCATAGCAGCACCCACCCATAGCAGGCGCTCCAGCAGGTATATTTCACTGGTCACCCCCAAAGCCTATTCCTCCTTTGGCCGCCTTTCCTTCCAGTTCTCTGCTGCCAATGACTGGAATGACTGAAGCTGGAGGCTCATATCTCCCTCACGAACTTTAAACATCAGCATCAGATTTTTTCTATTGTGTTATTGACTGTACATTTGTTTATTCCATGTGTGTTGTGACGAGGAGGAGGGGGGGATGGAGGAGGAAGAGGAGGAAGAAGAGGAGGGGAGGGGAGGAGGAGAAGGAGGAGGAGGATGGAGGAGGGGAGGAAGAGGAGAGAAGAGGAGAGTAGGGGGAGGATAGGAGATAGGAGGAGTGAAAGGGAGAGGAGGGGAAGAAAGGAAGGAGGAAAGGAGGGAAGGAGGAAGGTGTAATAGGGAGAGGGAGGAGGGGGAGACAGGCTGGACCACACAGAGTTGGTCCCACATCTCTTTGTGTTGTCTTCCCAACTCCTTGTCACTCATTATCATGCCAAAACAGATCTGGGACCCAGGCTACATTACAGCCAGGGGAGAGGGGGTTAGGGGTGTTGTTAGGTGCGTTGTTAGGGGCGTGGTTAGTGCCTTGGTGAGGGGCGTGGTTAAGGGTGTGGTTAGGGGAGTGGTTAGGGGTGTTGTTAAGGCGTAGTTAGGGGGTGTGGTTAGGGGATGTGGCTAGGGAGTGGTTAGGGGCGTGTTTAATGAGCGTGGTTAGGGGTTTGGTTAGGGACGTGGTCATGGGCATGATTAATGGGCGTGATTCGGGGCGTGGTTAGGGGCGTGATTCGGGGTGTGGTTAGGGCGTGATTCCGGGCGTGATTAGGGCCGTGATTCGGGGTGTGGTTAGGGGCAGCTAAATAGCAGTCTAACCGGGGACGGCAGTTCTTCTTACCCATTACTCGTCCGTTAGCCTCCATGGGGGGTTGCCAGCTGATCAAGATGGCTCTGGGTCTTCCCTCCCTGCTGATCACCGTCAGGTCCTTAGGGGCGGAGCTGGGAGCTGTCAACCAATCAGGTAAAGAGAGAGAAAGGAAATGACAAGTTTCAGCCAATCAGGAGTGGCGAGGAACAGGAAGTAGAGATCAGGGGGTCAGGTTTATACCACCAACGACTAATGTGTGCTAATTCTGTCATCACACCACCACACACTGTTGTTAATTTGAGTTTGTATTAATTGTGTAATAACAGGAAACTGTCGTTAAGCTGGGCCTAACAAAGGTGGTCTGTCCAAAGAGACTGGCTCTGGAATATCATCTGCCAACAGGCTCACAAGTTAGTTGTTTCTGGAGGTGTTTTTAGGGAAATCAAGGCTACCGAACATGTATGCTGGTTCCCATAAACAGCATAAACAGAGAGTCCACGTGCTTTGAGCCGAGCGCGTTCTCTCCTGTGGCTAGAAACACAAATGTTGACCGAATGTGAAGCTATATCATAAACACAGCCTGATCTGAGACCAGCTCTCGATCTCTCCTGAAAACAATGCTGGAGCTGCATGAAATGAAATGAAAACATCAACGTCTTCGTTTATAAGAACCACAGGAATTCACATCCCCATAGAACAGTAGAGCTGTTTTTTTGTAATTGAAAGGTTTGTTCAAAGATCAAACCAAAAACATAGGTTCCTGTGTTTCCATTTCCAACACGTTTCATATCCTTTAGACTCTGGTCTAAAGTAGTGCACTATATAGGGAATAGGGTTCCATAGGACTCTGGTCTAAAGTAGTGCACTATATAGGGAATAGGGTTCCATAGGGCTCTGGTCTAAAGTAGTGGACTATATAGGGAATAGGGTTCCATAGGGCTCTGGTCTAAAGTAGTGCACTATATAGGGAATTGGATTCCATAGGACTCTGGTCTAAAGTAGTGCACTATATAGGGAATAGGGTTCCATAGGACTCTGGTCTAAAGTAGTGCACTATATATAGGGAATTGGATTCCATAGGACTCTGGTCTAAAGTAGTGCACTATATAGGGAATAGGGTTCCATAGGACTCTGGTCTAAAGTAGTGCACTATATATAGGGAATTGGATTCCATAGGACTCTGGTCTAAAGTAGTGCACTATATAGGGAATAGGGTTCCATAGGGCTCTGGTCTAAAGTAGTGCACTATATAGGGAATAGGGTTCCATAGGGCTCTGGTCTAAAGTAGTGCACTATATAGGGAATAGGGTTCCATTTGGGATGTAGGCCCAAACAATGTTAAAATCAATCACTAGCCAACATAGTCCAAACAAGTATCAGGACTCCTATGATGTTCTCAGTAATTGTGATAGATTACCTGAGGGAGACTAGGGGGTCAGGGGTTTACCAGAGAACATTCCTTCTAACAGAGCATTACATTACGACAAAGCTGATTAAAACCTGCTAGTGATCTGAACTAGGTCAGGTCACATTTAACACGCTGTCCTTTAAATGACCAAACAGAGGCTCTGAGACTGCGTTTACACAGGTAGCCCAACGCTGATATTTTGTCCAATTAGTGAGAATTAGTGTGAAACTAAATCTAAATGGGTCTGCCTGTGTTAACGTAGCCTGTAGTCATGTGACTAAGGAAAGTCCTCACGTAGATTGTTAATCCTATGACCGACGTAGGTTTGACACAATGGATCTGGATCTGTCTCCACAAGCTGGTGCAATTATTTTTTTGTGCAGAATTTTTTTTTTTTTTAGTTATATAAGAAAAAATGATGTGTGTTGGTTTTATAACTTGAGTGTGAATCCTGGTTCCCTCCTGGCCATGCAGCAGGACCAGAGTACTATACCAGGAGGGAACCTGGATTTCTGCTTAAATTGGTCATCAAATTTGATCTGATCTTCATCTAAGTCACAACAATAGACACACACAGTGTGCTTAAACTAATTTATGTATTTTTCTTGTCTATATATATTTTTTTACCTTTATTTAACTAGGCAAGTCAGTTAAGAACAATTTCTTATTTTCAATGACGGCCTAGAAACAGTGGGTTAACTGTCTTGTTCAGGGGCAGAACGACAGATTTGTACAGCTCAGGGATATGAACTTGCAACCTTGTGGTTACTAGTCCAACGCTCTAACCACTAGGCTACCCTGTAACACTCACAGTGTAGGTTGGAAAAAGTATGTGAACCCCTTGGATAATGACTTCTCCAAACGCTAATGGGAGTCAGGAGTTCGCTAACCTGTAGTCCAATCAATGAGACGAGATTGGAGATGTTGGTTAGAGCTGCCTTGCCCTATAAAAAACACTCACTAAAATTGAGTTTGCTATTCACAAGAAGCATTGCCTGATGTGAACCATGCCTCGAACAAAAGAGATCTCAGAAGACCTAATATTAAGAATTGTTGACTTGCATAAAGCTGGAAAAGGTCACAAAAGTTTGTCTAAAAGTCAGTCCACAGTAAGACAAATTGTCTATAATTTCAGCACGGTTGCTGCTCTCCCTAGGAGTGGCCGTCCTGCAAAGATGACTGCAAGAGCACAGCGCAGAATGCTCAATGAGGTTAAGAAGAATCCTAGAGTGTCAGCTCAGGACTTACAGAAATCTCTGGAACATGCTAACATCTCT
>NC_092158.1:5701195-5706195 GCF_045791955.1 Oncorhynchus clarkii lewisi | reverse complement strand
ACCTAAAATGGATCAATTGAAAGTGTGGGTTCACAGCTCCAATCCAGATGTGTTGGTCATTACTGAGACGTGGTTCAAAAAGAGGGTTTTGAATACTGATGTTAACCTTTCTGGTTATAACCTTTTTCGGCAAGACAGATCTTCCAAAGGTGGGGGGAGTGGCAATCTTTACCAAGGATCACCTTCAGTGCTGTCTGTCCCCAAACAATTTGATTTGCTGGTTTTAAGCATTAAACTTTCAAATAGCTCTTTGTTGACTGTTGTTAGGTGCTATCGTCCTCCATCTGCACCGGCCTGTACCCTACCTGCCCTAAGTTCTCTCCTGGCCCCTTACACTAAGTCTGAATTCATCCTAGGTGACCTAAACTGGGACATGCTTAAACCACCTGACCAAGTCCTAAAGCAATGGGACTCCCTAAATCTTTCTTAGAACATTACCAATCCCACAAGGTTTGACTCCAAACACCCATAAAAGGATACTCTCCTCGATGTTATCCTTACAAATAATCCTGATAGGTATCAGTCTGGTGTTTTCTGTAATGACTTTAGTGATCACTGTTTTACAGCCTGTGTTCGTAATGGCTGCTCAGTGAAACGATCTGTCCTGATTTGTCATAGACGCTTGCTAAAAAACTTTAATGAACATGAACTTGCCTGTGTAAAATGGTATAGAATCAGCTTGATCCCTTCTGTCGAAGACACTTGAACCTTATTTTTTGATATTTTCAGTGGTATTGTTAACAAACACAGCCCTATAAAGAAAATGAGAATTAAAAACAGGATCAGTCCCTGGTTCGACCTTGATCTGGCAGAGTTACTACACCTCAAGAATTGCATTTGGCGAAAGGCTCGGCACACATGTACTCAGGCTGACTGGCTCTCGTTAAGGTAAATGAGAAATAAGTTCACTCAGGTGATCCGGAAGGCCAAAGGTAGTTACTTTAAGGAGCAGTTCTCTCTCTGTGGGCCGAAGAAGTTCTGGAAAACGGTTAAAGACCTGGAGAATAAACCCTCCTCCTCACAGATGCCCATGTCCCTTAATGTTGATGATGTGGTTGTTACTGACAAGAAGCACATGGCTGAGCTCTTTAATCACCACTTCATTAAGTCAGGATTCCTATTTGACTCAGCCATGCCTCCTCGCCGTCCAACATTTCCTCAACTCCCACCCTTTCTTATGCGACTAGCCCCGATGCTCCTCCCTCTTTTTCCCCTGCCCCGCTACAAAGTTTCTCCCTGCAGGCAGTCACTGAGTCCGAGGTGCTAAAGGAGCTCCTGAAACTTGACCCCAAAAAAACATATTGGGTCAGATAGTTTAGACCATTTCTTCTTTAAGGTTGCTGCCCCTATCATCACCAAGCCTATCTGTCATGCTCTGACCTTAGTTCCAGATCCATCCTACCCAAGCTAGATTACAGAGACACAATTTATAGATGGGCAGGTAAGGGTGCTCTCGAGCGGCTAGATGTTCTTTACCATTCGGCCATCAGATTTGCCACCAATGCTCCTTATAGGACACATCGCTGCACTCTATACTCCTCTGTAAACTGGTCATCTCTGTATACCCGTCACAAGACCCACTGGTTGATGCTTATTTATAAAACCCCCCTCTCTCTCTCTCTCTCTCTCTCTCTCTCTCCAGAGCTACTGTCATCTCTACTCTCCCCCACCCGGCAGTAGCCACTGTCATCTCTACTCTCACTACCTGGCAGTAGCTACTGTCATCTCTACTCTCCCTACTGTCAACTCTACTCTCCCTACCTGTCAGTAGCTGCTGTCATCTCTACTCTCACTACCTGGTAGTAGCTACTGTCATCTCTACTCTCACTACTGTCATCTCTACTCTCACTAACTGACAGTAGCTACTGTCATCTCTACTCTCACTACTGTCATCTCTACTCTCCCTACTGTCATCTCTACTCTCACTACCTGACAGTAGCTACTGCCATCTCTACTCTCACTACTGTCATCTCTACTCTCCCTACTGTCATCTCTACTCTCACTACTTTCATCTCTACTTTCACTACCTGACAGTAGCTACTGTCATCTCTACTCTCCGATACTGTCATCTCTACTCTCACTACTTTCATCTCTACTTTCACTACCTGGCAGTAGCTACTGTCATCTCTACTCTCCCTACTGTCATATCTACTCTCACTACCTGACAGTAGCTACTGTCATCTCTACTCTCACTACTGTCATCTCTACTCTCCCTACTGTCATCTCTACTCTCCCTACCTGGCAGTAGTTACTGTCATCTCTACTCTCACTACTGTCATCTCTACTCTCCCTACTGTCATCTCTACTCTCCCTACTGTCATCTCTACTCTCCCTACCTGGCAGTAGCTACTGTCATCTCTACTCTCCCTACTTGGCAGTAGCTAATGTCATCTCTACTCTCCCTACTGTCATCTCTACTCTCCCTACTGTCATCTCTACTCTCACTACCTGGCAGTAGCTACTGTCATCTCTCTTCTGACCATCCTACCCATGCTAGACTAAGGAGACGTAATATATAGATTGGCAGGTAAGGGTGCTCTCGAGCGGCTAGATGTTCTTTACCATTCGGCCATCAGATTTGCCACCAATGCTCCTTATAGAACATATCACTGCACTCTATGCTCCTCTGTAAACTGGTAATCTCTGCCTCCACATTCAACACCTGTTCTGACAATCACATTTTGTTAAAGGTCCCCAAAACACACACATCCCTGGGTCGCTCGTCTTTTCAGTTTGCTGCAGCTAGCGGCTGCAGCTAGTTTTTATCTCAATCTCTTCATTCAAAGACTCAATCATGGACACGCTTACTGACAGTTGTGGCTGCTTCGTGTGATGTGTTGTTCTATCTACCTTCTTTACCTTTGTACTGTTGACTGTGATAATGTTTGCACCATGTTGTGCTGCTACCATGTTTTGTTCTGCTACCATGTTGTGTTGCTACCATGTTGTGCTGCTACCATGTTGTTCTGCTACCATGTTTTGCGCTGCTACCATGTTGGGCTGCTACCATGTTGTTCTGCTACCATGTTTTGCGCTGCTACCATGTTGGGTCTGCTACCATGTTTTGTTCTGCTACCATGTTGGGCTGCTACCATGTTTTGTGCTTGCTACCATGTTGTGCTGCTACCATGTTGGGCTGCTACCATGTTGGGCTACTACCATGTGTTGTTCTGCTACCATGTTTTGTTCTGCTACCATGTTGTGCTGCTACCACGTTGTGCTGCTACCATGTTGGGCTGCTACCATGTTTTGTGCTTGCTACCATGTTGGGCTACTACCATGTTGTGCTGCTACCATGTTGTGCTGCTACCATCTTGTTGTTATTTTGTGCTGCTACCATGTTTTGTGCTGCTACCATGTTGGGCTGCTACCATGTTTTGTGCTTCTACCATGTTGGGCTTCTACCATGTTGTGCTGCTACCATCTTGTTGTTATGTTGTTCTGCTAGCATGTTTTGTGTTGCTACCATGTTTTGTTCTGCTACCATGTTTTGCGCTGCTACCATGTAATTCTGCTACCATGTTTTGCGCTGCTACCAAGTTGTTCTGCTACCATGTTTTGTGCTGTTACCATGTTGTGCTGCTACCATGTGGTGCTGCTACCATGTTGGACTGCTACCATGTTGGGCTTCTACCATGTTGGGCTGCTACCATGTTGTGCTGCTACCATGTTGTGCTTCTACCGTCTTGTTGTTATGTTGTGTTGCTACCATGCCGTGTTGTCATGTGTTGCTGCCTTGCTATGTTGTCGTCTTAGGTCTCCCTTTATTTAGTGTTGTCTCTCTTGTTGTAAAATGTGTTTTGTCCTATATATATATTGTTTTTTATTTAAAAAATGTTTATACCAGGTCCACGTCCAAGCAGGAGGCCTTTTTCCTTTTGGTAGGCCGTCAGTGTAAATAAGAATTTGTTCTTGTCTAGTTAAATAAAGGTAAATAAATAAATAAAACAGATCCCATCCTGTCAGAATAGAACTACAGATCCCATCCTGTCAGAATAGAACTAACAGGTTCCATCCTGTCAGAATAGAACTACAGATCCTATCCTGTCAGAATAGAACTACAGATCCCATCCTGTCAGAATAGAACTACAGATCCCATCCTGTCAGAATAGAACTACAGCTTCCATCCTGTCAGAATAGAACTACAGATCCCATCCTGTCAGAGTAGAACTACAGGTTCCATCCTGTCAGAATGGAACTACAGATCCCATCCTGTCAGAGTAGAACTACAGGTTCCTTTCTGTCAGAGTAGAACTAGAGATCTCATCCTGTCAGAGTAGAACTACAGATCCCATCCTGTCAGAGTAGAACTAGAGATCCCATCCTGTCAGAGTAGAACTAGAGATCCCATCCTATGAGAATAGGACTACTGATCCCATCCTGTCAGAGTAGAACTACAGATCCCATCCTGTCAGAGTAGAACTACAGGTTCCAACCTGTCAGAGTAGAACTACAGATCCCATAAAGGTTAAATAAAATAAATAAACACATAAAGGTCTGATTGGTGGAGTGGTTGTCCTTCTGGAAGGTTCTCCCATCTCCACAGAGGAACTCTGGAGCTCTGTCAGAGTGACCATCAGGTTCTTGGTCACCTCCCTGACCAAGGCCCTTCTCCCCGGATTGCTCAGTTTAGCCATGCGGCCAGCTCTAGGAAGAGTCTTGGTGGTTCAGAACTTCTTCCATTTAAGAATGATGGAGGCCACTGTGTTCTTGGGGAGCTTCAATGCTGCAGACATTTTTTTGGTACCCTTCACCAGATCTGTGCCTCGACACAATCCTGTCTCGGAGTTCTACGGACAATTTCTTCAACCTCGTGGCTTGGTCTTTGCTCTGACATGCACTGTCAACTGTGGGACCTTTATATAGACAGGTGTGCACCTTTCCATGTCCAATCAATAGAATTGACCACAGGCGGACTCCAATGAAGTTGTATAAACATCTCAAGGAGGATAAATGGAAACAGGACACACCTGAGCTCAATTCCGGGTCTCATAGCAAAG
>NC_092158.1:5686195-5696195 GCF_045791955.1 Oncorhynchus clarkii lewisi | reverse complement strand
TTAATGTGTTTTAATGGGAAAATTAGCTAGCTTAGCTAGCTAGCTGGTTTAGCACCATATGATTTCATGGGTTAGCTAGCTAGCTGGCTTAGCTCCATATGATATCATGGGTTAGCTTGCTAGCTAGCTTAGCACCATACAATTTCATGGGTTAGCTCACTAGCTGGCTTAGCACCATATGATTTCATGGGTTAGCTCGCTAGCGTAGAACCATTACATACCTGTTATAGACCTGGTCACAGCACTCTCATACAGGGGGACACCCTCTCCTGCATTGTTGAACGCCTTTAGGGAGATGACATAGTGGGAACTGGGCTCTGTGGGAGACCAGGAACACTGTTAATTACAATCAATCAATGCAGTTAAAGACCATTAGTCCTTTCCCGCAGTCAAATGACCTAGTGGCCTCATGGTTAGAATGTTATTCATATTTAATACACATTAAAAAAAAACATAATTGAAAATCTGGTGTTTCTATGTCAAACGGTTTTGTTACATTTCAGTCTTCTGTGATGTATATAAAGTGTAATATTGGGATACAACCTCAAAATGTAATACTTATTTTTTTTATAGCCCATAACCATGTGTGTGAGGTGTACAGTGCATTGGTCAGGGTCTACACACAGTGCATTGGTCGGGGTCTACACACAGGGCATTGGTCGGGGTCTACACCCCATAATGACATCACAATACCCCATAAAGACATCACAATACCCCATAATGACATCACAATACCCCATAATGACATCACAATACCCCATAATGACATCACAATAACCCATAATGACGAAGGAAAAACAGGTTTTTTAGACATCTATGCAAATGAATTAAATATAAAAACTGAAATATGACATTTACATAAGTATTCAGACCCTTTACTCAGTACTTTGTTGAAGCACCTTTGGCAGCGATTACAGCCTCGTGTCTTCTTTGGTATGATACTAGCTTGGCACACCTGTACTTGGGGAGGTTCTCCCATTCTTCTCTGCATATCCTCTCAAGCTCTGTCAGGTTGGATGGGGAATGTCGCTGCACAGCTATTTTCAGGTCTCTCCAGAGATGTTCGATCGAGTTTAAATCCGGGCTCTGGCTGGTCACTCAAGGACATTCAGAGACTTGTCCCGAAGCCACTTATGTTGTTGCCTTGGCTGTGTGCTTAGGGTCATTGTCCTGTTGGAAGGTGAACCTTTGTCCCAGTCTGAGGTCCTGAGCGCTCTGGAGCAGGTTTTCATCAAGGATCTGTCTATACTTTGCGCCGTTCATCTTTCTCTCAATCCTGGCAAATCTCCCAGTCCCTGCCGCTGAAAAATATCCCTATAGCATGATGCTGCCACCACCATGCTTCACCGTAGGGATGGTGCCAGGTTTCCTCCAGACCTGACGCTTGGCATTCATGCAAAAGTGTTCAATCTTGGTTTCAACAGACCAGGTCTGATGGGCTGAGAGTCCTTTAGGTGCCTTTTGACAAACTCTAAGCGGGCTGTCATGTGCCTTTTACTGAGGAGTGGCTTCTATCTGTCCACTCTATCATAAAGGCCTGATTGGTGGAGTGCTGCAGAGATGGTTGTCCTTCTGGAATGTTCTCCCATTTCCACAGTGGAACTCTGCAGCTCTGTCATAGTGACAATGTGGTTCTTGGTCACCTCCCTGACCAAGGCCCTTCTCCCCCGATTGCTCAGTTTGGCCGGGCTTCCAGCACTAGAAAGAGTGTTTGGTTCCAAACATCTTCCATTAAAAATGTAAAGCTTCTTAGGGATAGGGTCTAGTTTCCTTGACTGACGTGCCCAAAGTAAACTGCCTCTTAATCAGGCCCATAAGCCAGGATATGCATATAATTGGTAGCATTGGACAGAAAACACCTTGAAGTTTCTAAAAATGTTAAAATAATGTCTGAAACTATAACAGAAGTGATATGGTAGGCAAAAATCTGAGGAAAAACCAACCGGCAATATATATTTTTTTGAGGACCCAGGCTCTTATAATGGAAACCTATTGTTCCTATGTAATTCCGTCTCCCAGATTGCAATTCCTATGGTTTACACTAGATGTCAACAGTCTTTGTTCAAGGTTTCAGGCTTTTGTTTTGGAAAACAAGCAAGAATTTGGAGTTTTGGTTAGGAGAGCACCGGAACAATATCAGTCTTTCGCAAATGAGGGAGAGGGGGCGTGGGTTTACTAATTTTGCTTTCCTATTGAACATTCTACTTTCTGTAGGAAATATTATAGTTTAATTCCATTTTAGAGGATTAAATAGAAACATCGTTTGACTTGTTTGGACTAAGTTTAGCAGTGACTTTTTGGACTCCTTTGTCTGCACGTTGAACGAGTGGATTACTGAAACAGACTTTTTGGGATATAAAGAAGGATTTTATCTAACAAAAGGACATTTCATGTTGTAGCTGGGACCCTTTGGATTGCAAACAGAGGAAGAGCTTCAAAAGTAAGTGATTTATTTAATCGCTATTTGTGATTTAATGAAGCCTGTGCTGGTTGAAAAATATGTTGAAGTGGGGCGCCATCCTCAGACAATCGCATGCTATGCTTTCGCCGTAGAGCCTATTGTAAATCGGATGACGCAGTTAGATTAACAAGAATTTAAGCTTTTAAATGATATAAGAGACTTGTATGTTCATGAATGTTTAATATTATGATTATTTATTGGAATTGCGTTCCCTCCAATTTCACCGGATGTTGTCGGCTGGTGTCCCGCTAGCAGCTGTCCCTATGAGTGATGGAGGCCACTGTGTTATTGGGGACCTTCAATGCTGCAGAAATGTTTTGGTACCCTTCCCCTGATCTGTGCCTTGAAACAATCCTGTCTCGGAGCTCTACGGACAATTCCTTCGACCTAATGGCTTGGTCTTTGCTCTGACATGCACAGTCAATCGTGGGACCTTTATATAGACAGGTGTGTGCCTTTCCAAATCATGTCCAATTCAATTGGACTCCAATCAAGTTGTAGAAACATCGCAAGGATGATGATTGGAAACAGGATGTACTGGAGCTCAATTTGGGGTCTCAAAGAGTCTGAAGAAAAACTGTGTCATTGTGGGGTATTTTGTTTTAGATGGATGAGGATTTTTTTTTTAAATCAATTTTAGATTAAGGCTGTAGCGTACAGCAAAACGTGAAAAATAAAGTCAAGGGGTCGGAATACTTTGTTTGTTTCAAAGTAGATTTGTTGAAGAAGAACCTCTGTGTGACCCTGATTTAGCAGGTCAAATGGGAACATACAGTACAGAACATAGCCTAGAGAATACAATAATATAATCCATGGCTTTATTCTTTATTTACATTGATACAGCATCTCTAAACAGTCCAGAATCAGACTTAGATGTGATGAGAAGTAGAGTCTAGAGATTATCACACTGTTTACTACAGCTTTTAAACACACGGGAGCTTTCAGCGAAGAGTACGGTTCTGAAAATAGCCTGCCGTGACAGTCACAAGGCCTGGAGAGAACACAGCATTTACGTTCCTCACTGACACGGTCTCTACTTCAAGTCCCCCAACAGAGCTAAATCTTCTCCCGGAATAAGTCCCCACCGTTTAGACAGAACAACAACAAAAAAACAGCACGCAGAGTGGGTTGTCTCTCTCACAGCGCAGCTAGACAGCGACTAACTCAAGTGGCTCTCGTTTCTAAACCACTCACATCAAAAAACTGACCCTTCCTGCATTAGGTTTATGACATAGACAGTTAAAGCAAAAAGACATTTCACTATATAATATAATATATAATATACAGTATATAACATTTCAGATTGATCTTAATGTAACAGTATAACTTTAGACAGTCCCCTCGCCCATACCCGGGCGCGAACCAGGGACCCTCTGCACACATCAACAACAGTCACCCTCAAAGGCATTGTTACCCATCGCTCCACAAAAGCCGCGGCTCTTGCAGAGCAAGGGGAACTACTACTTCAAGGTCTCAGAGCAAGTGACGTCAACGATTGAAACGCTATTTAGCGCGCACCACCGCTAACTAAGCTAGCCGTTTCACATCCGTTACAGTAGCACCACCGCTAACTAAGCTAGCCGTTTCACATCCGTTACAACAGCTCTACCCTTTGTAACAACAGGTCCTTTACAAAACAAAAACATATCCAATACAAAGAGTTATCCTGGACCCACCATATCCACATAACATAGAACACTGCTGTTTTCTAATCATTATTGTTTCTATTTTACAGTAGAGGCGTTTATGGTCTTGTGGGGGTTCTCTAGTTTGTTATGGTAGCTCCCATCCTCCAACCCTATTAACTCTGAGCCCTGTCAATAAGGATTGTTGCACCAGAGAGCATGTATCTACAGCTAGGAAGACAGAGAGAGACAGAGAGACAGACGGAGAGAGACAGAGAGAGAGAGAGAGAGAGAGAGAGAGAGAGAGAGAGAGAGAGAGAGAGAGAGAGAGAGAGAGACAGAGACAGAGACAGAGACAGAGACAGAGACAGAGACAGAGAGAGAGAGAGACAGAGAGACAGAGAGAGAGAGAGAGAGAGAGAGAGAGAGAGAGACACAGAGAGAGAGAGAGAGAGGCAGAGAGAGAGAGAGAGAGAGAGAGAGAGACAGAGAGAGAGAGAAACAGAGAGACAGAGAGAGAGAGAGAGAGAGAGAGAGAGAGAGAGAGAGAGAGAGAGAGAGAGAGAAAGAGGGAGAGTGTATAGATACAGGGAGAGGAACCTGTAAAAGCACGGAGAGTAATTGATTGGTATATCGACAGACCAACAGACAGACCTATCGGTCCATCTTCCATCCAGAGGTTCTCCCGTCTTTCACGGTCTAAATTGAATCTCCATGGGAACATCAGACACGAAGTACCTACTTCTTGATTTAAGTTTTTTTTTTTTTTTAAACCACATGAAGTTCAATATTGAAACCATGGCAACTGACTGGCGGTTAGTTGGTGGGACACCGTTTTAAATGTTGTTGGTGCAGAGGCCCATTTGTCAGAGCTGGTTAGTTGTGAAGATCGATCTTTAAAATAAGAGCAGCAGTATGTTTGAGAGATAATTACTAACAAAATTTACTGAGTTAGAAAAAAACAAACAGAATTGTGTCAGTTTCATTTGTATGAACACATCTTCTTCTCTGAAGAAATGTTATTATTCTAGCTGGTGCTGCGTGTATCTGTGTGTGTTAGCTAGACAGGAAACCAACACATCAATTAACACACGTGCTCTGATGTTTCCTCCCAGAAATGACAAACACGTGTATAAATGATAACATAATAAATAATATATTGTACGTACAGTAAGCTCTCAGTGTCGTGTGCTCCGACAGGGTGTTGATGTTCATGTCTATTCATTATGGAGCTAGAATCGAATCGTAGAAGGGTGCTTCAGCTGCATATTCATATTCATAATTATTTTTGTCTCCTTCCTTATGCAAATTGGTTTTGCTTTTTTTTGTCAATCAAATTTACACAAAGCGATTAATTATTACTCTCCTGTTAAATAATGAATTATAATTAAATGCTGTTTTAAAAAAACATAATTAATTAGTTAATCATAATACAAGAAATTTGGTTTGACAGAACTAAAAATAACGTGTCTTTGGAATCAATAAAATGATTTCATATTGATGACCAGTATTAAAAATAATCAAACAAACAGAGTTCTTAACATACAAAAGGAGAATTCCTTTGACATAGTTCTATGACCACCAGTATTAGAAAATCCTTTTACTCCCAGACTAGTAAATTGTGATTATTGTATTTGTGTCCTGCTGTTCCAATCAGGAGCCTCCTCGGGTCCACTACCTCTCACTCTGAGAAGGTCAACACTGACTGAAGACTTACAGTGTTGTCATCAACGCTAGTGTCACGGAGTTCAGATTCGTGTCATCTTTTTCATGCCAGATCATTACAGCTACACTATAAAATGTTGTATGTCAAGACAACCTGTCTTAAACAGCTGTTTGGCTAATCTTAAACTCTGGATATGGGCTCGTCGTAAAGAATCCTCCATACATGTCCTGTCAAAGGACCATAGAGAGGTCAGATAACTCTCTAAGGAGTGGTGAATGAATCGCAACTGATCCATGATGACTTTCTTGTCTCAGCTAGTCTCCCAGAAGATTTACACAAGTCCACGTACTGCATTTTCCCATGCATAATAATGCGTATAGATTACCCTTCCAGAGCATGTGCAGTAGTCATCTATTCAGACATCCACTACTTCTCAGACAGACCCTGGGTTGTTGACACATTTACCCAGAGCCGTTGTGCGTTCTACTGTATCGTCAGGCTCAGGTAGCCTAGCGGTTAGGACCAACCGTTCTACTGTATCTTCAGGCTCAGGTAGCCTAGTGATTAGAACCAACCGTTCTACTGTATTGTCAGGCTCAGGTAGCCTAGCGGTTAGAACCAACCGTTCTACTGTATCTTCAGGCTCAGGTAGCCTAGTGGTTAGAACCAACCGTTCTACTGTATCTTCAGGCTCAGGTAGCCTAGCGGTTAGAACCAACCGAAAGGACGCCAGTTGGAATCCTCGAGCCCGACAAGGTGAAAAAAAATCAGTTGAGGAACTTAACCTTAGGCATTTCAGCATAGTTACAACAGTGTGTTGTCGTAGATCATGTCAGACCCTGGACGTGACCCCAATCTCTGAGGGGAGACAACTTCACCTACTGTAAGCCATAAAAATTATGTTTTATCTGTTATTCTGTAAGCACAGGAGAAGAGAGGCAGGCAGTGGACTTGTTATGACTGGGTTGTAAGTTAGTAAGTTTGTTGGTAAGTTTAGCAGCATGTTCTTCTTCTTTTTTACTTTCAAGGATTTTGTGTAATTTATCACAAGACATCTAGTGGCCCTTTTAGGTACTTCAGGAGTCTGTAATTATCTACCATCAAAGATGGTATTAAAAAAAAACTCAAATACAAGGACAAAGCTGTAAAACATCATTCTAAATATAAAACATTAACTAACTGAATAACATTGGTGTTTAATATGAGGGTTTCAGGATGAAATATCCTTTATTTAAAAAAAAATGTTTTAATCACTTAGTTATTTTACTATTGTCAGTAAGTCTTTGTTGTCAATGTTTTTGGTGTCAAACTGGTTGTGAAAAAAGTTAATACTTGCAGAAAATGATGCAATTGTTGATTAGATGCTGTTGTTGTTAATGAGGCCATTTCCTCTTAAACCATGTGGTCATTCCACTACAAACTCATAGACAAAAGGGACACAGATGTTAAAAAATGAATATGACATGTGATATATATATATATATTTTTTTTTAAATGTACCTGGGGTGTCAGGTAGCCTAGCGAGTTAAGAGCATTGGGCGACTAGGTGAGAAAATATGACTATGTGCCCTTGAGCAAGGCACGTAATCCTAATTGCTACTCTATGTCGCTTAGGAAAATATAAAATAAAACACATTTGTATTTTTCACATTCGACAAGTACAACTTTACTGTGAAATGCTTGCTTACGAGCAAAGTTAAACAAAATATTATACAAAACCTTTCCATTGATCATCCTTGAGATGTTTCTACAACTTCATTGGAGTCCACCTGTGGTAAATTAAATTGATTGGGCAGGATTTGGAAAGGCACACAACTGTCTATATAATGTCCCACATTTGACAGTGCATGTCTGAGCAAAAAACATGCCAACCGGTTGAAGGAATTGAGCTCCGAGACAGGATTGTGCCAAAGGCACAGATCTTGGGAAGGGTACCAACACATTTCTCCAGCATTGTAGGTCACCAAGAACACAGTGGCCTCCATCATTCTTAAATGGAAGAAGTTTGAAACCATCAAGACTCTTCCTAGAGCTGGCCTCCCAACCAAATTGAGCAATCAGGGGAGAAGGGCCTTGGTCAGGGAGGTGACCAAGAACCCGATGGTCACTCTGACAGAGCTCCAGAGATCATCTGTGGAGATGGGAGAAGCTTCCAGAAGGATAACCTTCTCTGCAGCACACCACCAATCAGGCCTTTATGGTTTATCAGGCCTTTATGGCCAGAAGGAAGCCACTCCTCTGTAAAAGGCACATGACAGCCCACTTGGAATTTTACAAAAGGCACCTAAAGAGAAACAAGATGCTTTGGTCTGATGAAACCAAGACTGTAGGAAACCTGGTACCATCCCTACGGTGAAGCATGGTGGTGGCAGAATCATGATGTGGGGATGTTTTTCAGCGGCAGGGACTGGGAGACTAGTCAGGATCGAGGGAAAGATTAATGGAGCAAAGTACAGAGAGATGCTTGATGAAAACCTGCTCAGGACCATAGACTGGGACAAAGGTTCACCTTCCAGCAGGACAACGACCCTAAGCACACAGCCAAGACCACACAGGTGAGGCCCTCTCTGAACGTCCTTGAGTGGGCCAGCCAGAGCCCGGACTTGAACCCGATGTAACATCTCTGGAGAGACCTGAAAATAGCTGTGCAGCGACACTCCCCATCCAACATGACAGAGATTGAGAGGATCCGCATAGAAAAATGGGAGAAAAATGGGAGAAACTCCCCAAAGCACAGGTGTGCCAAGCTTGTAGCGTCATACCTAAGAAGAATTGAGGCTGTAATCACTGCCAAATGTGCTTCAACAAAGTACTGAGTAAAGGGTCTGAATTCTTACGTAAATGTGACATTACAGTTTTTAATTTTTTTACAAATTAGCCAAAAATAAAAAAAAAAACAGTTTTTGCTTTGTCATTATGAGGTATTGTGTGCAAATTGATTATGATTTTTTAAATCCATTTTAGAATAAGGCTGTAAAGTATCAAAATGTGGAAAAAGTCAAAAGGTCTGAATACTTTCTAAATGTCACTGTACTTGAAATGAACAGGTCGTGACTCGGGTGGCTGAGGTCCTTGATGATCTTTTTGGCCTTCCTGTGACATCAGGTGCTATAGGTGTCCTGGGGGGCAGGTAGTTTGCCCCCAGTGATGTGTTGGGCAGACCGCACCACCCTCTGGAGAGTCCTATGTCCTCCGAAGGCACCGTAAATGGGTGCGTGCTCAGCCCCGCCCTTTCCTATAGTCCACAATCAGATCCTTTGTCTTGCTGACCCTGAGGGAGAGGTTGTTGTCCTGGCAACACACTGCCAGGTCTCTGTCTTCCCCCTTATAGGCTGTCTCGTCGTCGTCGGTTATTAGGCCTACCACAGTTGTGTCGTCGGCAAACACAGTGATGGTTTCGTCCAGTACAGTAGGGGACTTAGCACGCACCCTTGAGGGGCCCCTCTGTTGAGGGTCAGTGTAGCGGATGTGTTGTTGCCTACCCTCACCACCTGGGGGTGGGTTGGTGGTGGTGGGGAGGGGGGGGGTCCAGGAAGTCCAGCATCCAGTGGTAGTAACCAGACTGGTACCATGTTCAGTCTGCAGTACTACCCCTAACCAGACCATGTTCAGTATACAGTACTACCCCTAACCAGACCATGTTCAGTATACAGTACTACCCCTAACCAGACTGGTACCATCTTCAGTATACAGTAATACCCCTAACCAGACTGGTACCATGTTCAGTATACAGTACTACCCCTAACCAGACCATGTTCAGTATACAGTACTACCCCTAACCAGACTGGTACCATGTTCAGTATACAGTACTACCCCTAACCAGACCATGTTCAGTATACAGTACTACCCCTAACCAGACTGGTACCATGTTCAGTATGCAGTACTACCCCTAACCAGACTGGTACCATGTTCAGTATACAGTACTACCCCTAACCAGACTGGTACCATGTTCAGTATACAGTACTACCCCTAACCAGGCCATGTTCAGTATACAGTACTACCCCTAACCAGACCATGTTCAGTATACAGTACTACCCCTAACCAGACCATGTTCAGTATACAGTACTACCCCTAACCAGACCATGTTCAGTATACAGTACTACCCCTAACCAGACCATGTTCAGTATACAGTACTACCCCTAACCAGACCATGTTCAGTATACAGTACTACCCCTAACCAGACCATGTTCAGTATACAGTACTACCCCTAACCAGACCATGTTTAGTATACAGTACTACCCCTAGAGA
>NC_092158.1:5661195-5681195 GCF_045791955.1 Oncorhynchus clarkii lewisi | reverse complement strand
GGCAGTGATTGGGGACACTGCCCTGTGCAGGATGTCGTCTTTTGGATGGGACGTTAAACGTGTGTCTTGACTCTCTGAGGTCATTAAAGATCCCATGGCACTTATTGTAAGAGTAGGGGTGTTAACCCTGGTGTCCTGGCTAAATTCCCAATCTGGCCATCAAACCATCACGGTCACCTAATAATCCCCAGTTTACAATTGGCTCATTCATCCCCCTCCTCTCCCCTGTAACTATTCCCCAGGTCGTTGCTGTAAATGAGAATGTGTCCTCAGTCAACTTACCTGGTAAAATAAAATCTCCTACCTGTACAGGCATTGTAGGATTGTTTGATAAATCACTTTTTATTGCGTACAAACATTCTAAATTCCATTTGTAAGTATTATTTTAGAATAGTATCTACGCAATATTGATCAATGAGACCACAGGTGTGAAAAGCTCTTAGAGATTTACCCAGAAAGACTCTCAGCTGTAATCACTCTTAGAGATTTACCCAGAAAGACTCACAGCTGTAATCACTGTCAAAGGCGATTCAAACATGTATTGACTACTTATGTAAATTAGATATTTCATTCAAAATGTGAAATGTAAAATGTCCAAAAAAATGTTTTTACTTTGTCATTATGGTTATTATGAATCCATTTTTAATTCAGTCCAACACAACAAAATGTGGAACAAGTCAAGGGAAATGAATACTTTCCCCAGGCACTGTACCATACGTCTCACCTGTAAACAAGTATCAGGAGACTCACCTGTGAACAGGTATCAGGAGACTCATCTGTGAACAGGTATCAGGAGACTCATCTGTGAACAGGTATCAGGAGACTCACCTGTGAACAGGTATCAGGAGACTCACCTGTGAACAGGTATCAGGAGACTCGCCTGTGAACAGGTATCAGGAGACTCACCTGTGAACAGGTACCAGGAGACTCACCTGTGAACAGGTGTCAGGAGACTCACCTGTCAACAGGTATCAGGAGACTCACCTGTAAACAAGTATCAGGAGACTCGCCTGTGAACAGGTATCAGGAGACACCTGTGAACAGGTATCAGGAGACTCACCTTTGAACAGGTACCAGGAGACTCACCTGTGAACAGGTACCAGGAGACTCACCTGTGAACAGGTACCAGGAGACTCACCTGTGAACAGGTACCAGGAGACTCACCTGTGAACAGGTATCAGGAGACTCACCTGTGAACAGGTATCAGGAGACTCACCTGTGAACAGGTATCAGGAGACTCACCTGTGAACAGGTACCAGGAGACTCACCTGTGAACAGGTACCAGGAGACTCACCTGTGAACAGGTACCAGGAGACTCACCTGTGAACAGGTATCAGGAGACTCACCTGTGAACAGGTATCAGGAGACTCACCTGTGAACAGGTATCAGGAGACTCACCTGTGAACAAGTATCAGGAGACTCACCTGTGAACAGGTATCAGGAGACTGACCTGTGAACAGGTATCAGGAGACTCACCTGTGAACAGGTATCAGGAGACTCACCTGTGAACAGGTACCAGGAGACTCACCTGTGAACAGGTACCAGGAGACTCACCTGTGAACAGGTACCAGGAGACTCGCCTGTGAACAGTTATCAGGAGACTCACCTGTGAACAGGTATCAGGAGACTCACCTGTGAACAAGTATCAGGAGACTCACCTGTGAACAGGTATCAGGAGACTCACCTGTGAACAGGTATCAGGAGACTCACCTGTGAACAGGTATCAGGAGACTCACCTGTGAACAGGTACCAGGAGACTCACCTGTGAACAGGTATCAGGAGACTCACCTGTGAACAGGTACCAGGAGACTCACCTGTGAACAGGTACCAGGAGACTCACCTGTGAACAAGTATCAGGAGACTCACCTGTGAACAGGTATCAGGAGACTCACCTGTGAACAGGTACCAGGAGACTCACCTGTGAACAGGTACCAGAAGTTGTTAGGTTCGATGGCCTCCTGGTCTCCTCGTCGGCCGGTCTTCCGGTGTCGGAGCTTGTAGCCGGTGATGAACCCGTTCTGGCTGTTGGGAGGAGGGGGCTGCCAGCTCACCTTAATGCTCTGAAACACAGTCAGGGGAGAGGACACATGTTTACAATGTACATGTGGTTCCTGTGGGAATTGAACCCACAACCTTGTTTTGCTAGAGCCACTAACAAAGCCGTGCATGACCACCAGATTTAACACATTCCCACTGAGTGTACAAAACATTAGGAACACCTTCCTAATATTGATTTGCACCCCCTTTTGCCCTCAAAAGAGCTTCAATTCGTCGGAGCATGGACTCTACAAGGTGTTGAAAGTGTTCCACAGGGATGCTGGTCCATGTTGACTCCAATGCGTCCCACTTTTGTGTCAAGTTGGCTGGATGTCCTTTGGGTGGTGGACCATTCTTGAAACACACAGGAAACTGTTGATCGTGAAAAACCCAGCAGCTTTGCAGTTCTTGGCATTAACCGGTGCGCCTGGCACCTACTACCAAAGCCCGTTCAAAGACGTTTAAATATTTTGTCTTGCCCATTCACCCTCTGAATGATACACATACTCAATCCATGTCTCCATTGTCTCAGGGATTATAAACCCTTCTTTAACCCGTCTCCTCCCCTTCATCTACACTGACTGAAGAAGGTTTAACAAGAGACATCAATAAGGGATCATATATTTCACCTGGATTCACCTGGTCAGTCTATGTCATGGAAAGAGCAGGTGTTCTTAATGTTTTGTACACTCAATGTATATAACACCTGATTTAGCAACATACAGTGGCATTCGGAAAGTTTTCAAACCCCATGATTTTTCCACCTTGTGTTACATTACAGCCTTATTCTAAAATGGATTCAATTGTTTTTTTCCTCCCCTCATCAAGTAACATTAAAACAATGTCAATATCATAACACTGTTACAACGTCAATACCATAACACTGTAACAATGTCAATACCATAACATCAAATGCATCATGGGATAAAGAAGTGTCGTGTACTGACCTCATCTACCCCACTATGTTGTACTGACCTCATCTACCCCACTATGTTGTACTGACCTCATTTACCCCACTATGTTGTACTGACCTCATCTACCCCACTATGTTGTACTGACCTCATCTACCCCACACTATGTTGTACTGACCTCATCTACCCCACTATGTTGTACTGACCTCATCTACCCCACTATGCTGTATTGACCTCATCTACCCCACTATGTTGTACTGACCTCATCTACCCACTATGTTGTACTGACCTCATCTACCCCACTATGTTGTATTGACCTCATCTACCCCACTATGTTGTACTGACCTCATCTACCCCACTATGTTGTACTGACCTCATCTACCCCACTATGTTGTACTGACCTCATCTACCCCACTATGTTGTACTGACCTCATCTACCCCACTATGTTGTACTGACCTCATCTACCCCACTATGTTGTACTGACCTCATCTACCCCACTATGTTGTACTGACCTCATCTACCCCACTATGTTGTACTGACCTCATCTACCCCACTATGTTGTACTGACCTCATCTACCCCACTATGTTGTACTGACCTCATCTACCCCACTATGCAGATGGCCAGGCTTGACAAATCTTTAAATGTGTAAAATATAAATCATGTCTTTGCACTGAAACAGCTTAGATAAGAGAAACAGAATCTTCATGATAAAAATCCTGACATCCTGACAGGAAGAGGAGGGATTCCATCTGGGCAGGCTTGGATTCAATCTCCAAACAATTTACATTTACATCTTAGTTATTTAGCAGAGCCTCTCATCCAGAGTGATTTACAGTTAGTGAGTGCAGACACGTTCATACTGGTCCCCTGTGGGAATCGAACCCAGAACCCCTGGTGTTGCAAGCACTATGCTCTTCTAACTGAGCTACACTGGACGCAAAACAAGTTACAAGTATTGCACAATATATTACAAAACAATAACATTTTGATTATCTCTTAGAGCAGCTCAGACGTTGGCAAAATCCAATTAAGGATTACAGTATCTCCATAACGGCAGTGAAGGTGCATAATTATGTGTACTGCCCAGACTTCTTCTACACTAAATAAACACTGAGTGTACAAAACATTAAGAACACCTGCTCTTTCCATGACAGACTGACCAGGTGAATCCAGGTGAAAAAGCTAGGATCTCTTATTGATCCAGTGTTTTGTAAACGGACACTTTGACATTATGTAAATCTATCTATAGCATATTATGAAAATGGGTTTTAATGTATAAGGGCATGTGAATGTCCTAGTTAAAAATAATAAGTAACTACCGGTAATTCAATTAAACATTTAAAACAAATCATATATATATATATATATATATATATTATACATGCATTTGTCATGGATGTCTCTGTATCTAATGGTGCAGAATGATGTCCTTTAATTTGGCTTGTTGAGACAAGACGATGAACACGTTCATTGATTCGACAGAGTCCCTGCAGCGTCAACAGTCTTGTTTTGTCTTCTTCTTCTTTCATTCCAGTAATGAACCAACATCTCCTTTCTCTCGTCAAAGGTTAAAGGTTACAAAACGAAAATAGAAAAAAAGAGACAGGGGGATCTGTAGACGTGTCAAACACAACTCTTCATATCCCTCCAGTTCTGCCATCGTGTCATGGGTTCTACTTTGTGCAAACAGACACCTACAGTACTGAACGCTCTGATTAGTAAAAAAAACCTTTCTGAAATCCAGGAGCAGTCAGTTGTGAGTGCATCCCAAATGGAAACCCTATTCCCTACATAGTGCACTACTTCTGACCGGGGCCCATTAGGGAATAGGGTGCCATTTGTGACACATTCGTTACCTAGTAGACCCTGGTGCCTGTGAGACTGTGAAGGAATGCTATCGTATGTTTAACGACTGTCACATTGACTCAAACATGTCTCGTGTTACTGCCAGTTGTGCGTACACACACACACGCACACACGCACGCACGCACACACACGCACACACACACACACGCACACACGCACACACACACACACATACACACACACACACACACACACACACACACACGCACACACACACACACGCACACACGCACGCACGCACACACGCACGCACACACACACACACACACGCACACGCACGCACACACACACGCGCACACGCACGCACACGCACGCACGCACACAATGGCCAAGTGTGCCATCTGCAGAGGAGAGGGAGCCTGTTAACATGCAAATAAACCAATTAGAATTCACACGACACAGCTGCCAATGCATCCAGTCCAGTCTGATCCAGTCTGATCTACGTGCTGCTGCCTTGGATCATACATCCCAAATGGCACCCTATGACCTAGGAAGTGCACTACTTTTGACTAGAGCTCTATGGGAACTCTATTGGTCCTGGGTAAAAGTAGTGCACTAAATAGGTAATTGGTTGCAATTTGGGATTGCCCTTCTCCACCAGCTTCCGAGATTAATTTCCTGTCTGCCTGAAGCTGGGGTGGAGCAGCATTGAGCTGCGTTTTTCTGGGATAGTTTAGTCAGGTCTGGGCAAATCTAACGATCTCTTTCTCAATGTTTTTCTGGGATAGTTTAGTCAGGTCTGGGCCAATCTAACGATCTCTTTCTCAATGTTTTTCTGGGATAGTTTAGTCAGGTCTGGGCCAATCTAACGATCTCTTTCTCAATGTTTTTCTGGGATAGTTTAGTCAGGTCTGGGCCAATCTAACGATCTCTTTCTCAATGTTTTTCTGGGATAGTTTAGTCAGGTCTGGGCCAATCTAACGATCTCTTTCTCAACGTTTTTTCTTCTTTGGCTCGATCCCTGGTTTCTCTCCCAGCGGCTTCTCAGCAGGTATTGGAGGAGAAGGTCAGAGGACAGGGGAGGAACTTTGGAAACAGGTTGCAAGGAATGAAGCAAAGACAATTAAGAAAGAGGCGCATCAGAGACTTTAAGCATGTAGAACCACAATCCTTCACTTCCCAGCCATCCAGATTTTATGTCCCTGGCCTGCCGTGCTTTGTATTCTTAGATTTCTACTAGCCCGGGTAACATTCGGACCCATGCGATGTTTGAAAAGACAACATTTCACTGGCTTGCTAGGCTGAACCCTGATACATTTTCAACTAGCCTAGTCGGAATAGTACTAGCCTCTGGCTAGCGGACTGGCTTCATTTCCATCCCTGAATCCGTCCATGTTTCTTCATCTTGTCAGATATACAGACAGGCACCGAGGCGACCCCTGAGGCAGCCCCAATCCTCTCTCAGATCAAGTTGAGCGTGTTCAATATTCATCTTGTGTAACCCTCGTGGATATAGAAGAATCTATTAACATTTACAGCCACCTGTTCCCTCGTTCAGACCATGATCTTAATTGATTACAACAGGCTTGATTGCTGTAAAGGGAGGCTCGTTGGAGCTCTCTGTGTGTGTATGTGCGTTTTTGTGTGTGTGTGTGTGTGTGTGTGTGTGTGTGTGGGGGTCTCTCTCTCTCTCTGTGCTAAAGCTCTGGAAGCCTCTGGAGGTTGGAATGGTGGCATGGTGGTGATTAAGAGAATGGCAAACACACAGAGACACACACACACACACACACACACACACACACACACGCACACACACACATGCACACATACACACACGCACACTGATTGAATGACAAGCAGTAAGTGTCATTTGGCCTTATTGTACCAGCACTAATTGCTCCACTAAGAAAAGCACAGGGGGAAATCTGCCCGGATACAAGGGAGGACAGGGAAGACTGTAGCAGGCAAATAAGCCATTAGATTCACCCCCAGTGAATTAAAAAGTAATGTATACATGCATTTTAAATTAGAGAATATGAGTTGTCTGCAAATGGAAACCTTTTAGGACAATAATTCCCTCTTTGCACCAACAACAACAATAACAAGCTGGTTGTCATCTTAGCCCATAGACAGTCATGGAGAGAATTCACCTCATGTTGACGGTAGTAGATAGGAAGAGAACATAAAAGTCTACAGGTCTACATTATGTTCTATAGTCTACATTATGTTCTGTAGTCTACATTATGTTTTATAGTCTACATTATGTTTTATAGTCTACATTATGTTCTATAGTCTACATTATGTTTTATAGTCTACATTATGTTCTGTAGTCTACATTATGTTCTATAGTCTACATTATGTTCTAAAGTCTACATTATGTTCTATAGTCTACATTATGTTTTATAGTCTACATTATTTTCTATAGTCTACATTATGTTTTATAGTCTACATTATGTTCTGTAGTCTACATTATGTTTTATAGTCTACATTATTTTCTATAGTCTACATTATGATCTATAGTCTACATTATTTTCTATAGTCTACATTATGATCTATAGTCTACATTATATTTTATAGTCTACATTATGTTCTACAATTCTACATTGTGTTTTATAGTCTACATTATAATCTACGGGTCTACATTATGTTTTATAGTCTACATTATGTTCTGTAGTCTACATTATGTTATATAGTCTACATTATGTTTTATAGTCTACATTATGTTTTATAGTCTACATTATGTTTTAGGGGTCTACATTATGTTCTACAGGTCTACATTATGTTCTATAGTCTACATTATATTCTGTGGTCTACATTATGTTTTATAGTCTACATTATTTTCTATAGTCTACATTATGTTTTATAGTCTACATTATGTTCTATAGTCTACATTATGTTTTATAGTCTACATTATGTTCTATAGTCTACATTATGTTCTGTGGTCTACATTATGTTTTATAGTCTACATTATTTTCTATAGTCTACATTATGTTTTATAGTCTACATTATGTTCTATAGTCTACATTATGTTTTATAGTCTACATTATGTTCTATAGTCTACATTGTGTTTTAGAGGTCTACATTATGATTTAGAGGTCTACATTATGTTTTAGAGGTCTACATTTTGTTTTGTAGTCTACATTATGTTTTATAGTCTGCATTATGTTCTGTAGTCTACATTATGTTCTGTAGTCTACATTATGTTCTATAGTCTACATTATGTTCTATAGTCTACATTATGTTCTGTAGTCTACATTATGTTCTATAGTCTATATTATGTTCTGTAGTCTACATTATGTTCTATAGTCTACATTATGTTCTATAGTCTATATTATGTTCTGTAGTCTACATTATGTTCTATAGTCTACATTATGTTCTACAGTTCTATATTATGTTTTAGAGGTCTACATTATGTTTTAGGGGTCTACATTATGATTTAGAGGTCAACATTATGTTTTATAGTCTACATTATGTTCTATAGTCTACATTATGTTATACAGGTCTATATTATGTTTTAGAGGTCTACATTACGTTTTAGAGGTCTACATTATGTTCTATAGTCTACATTATGTTCTACAGGTCTATATTATGTTTTATAGTCTACATTATGTTCTATAGTCTACATTATGTTATACAGGTCTATATTATGTTTTATAGTCTACATTATGTTCTATAGTCTACATTATGTTATACAGTTCTATATTATGTTTTAGAGGTCTACATTATGTTTTAGAGGTCTACATTATGTTCTACAGGTCTACATTATGTTCTATAGTCTACATTATGTTTTAGAGGTCTACATTATGTTTTAGAAGTCTACATTATGTTTTAGAGGTCTACATTATGATTTAGAGGTCTACATTATGTTCTATGGGTCTACATTATGTTCTACAGGTCTTCATTATGTTCTATGGGTCTACATTATGTTTTATAGTCTATATTATGTTCTATAGTCTACATTATGTTTTATAGTCTACATTATGTTCTATAGTCTACATTATGTTTTATAGTCTACCTTATGTTTTATAGTCTACATTATGTTCTATAGTCTACATTATGTTTTATAGTCTACATTATGTTTTATAGTCTACATTATGTTCTATAGTCTACATTATGTTCTATAGTCTACATTATGTTCTATAGTCTACATTATGTTCTATAGTCTACATTACGTTTTATAGTCTACATTATGTTTTATAGTCTACATTATGTTTTATAGTCTACATTATTTTTTATAGTCTACATTATGTTCTATAGTCTACATTATGTTCTATAGTCTACATTATGTTATATAGTCTACGTTATGTGCTATAGGGCTACATTATGTTGTTAATGTCAATAGGGAAAAACAATCAACAAATCACACCCTGTATGTGTATTTAATATCTCTATGGCTGTCTATAAATCAGGCAGGCACTAGACACGATGTCTGATTTTGCCATTCATATCACAGACCAAAAAAACGTGATTTACTCAGTCTACTTAATCTTCAAATGGACACAAGTGTCAAATTAGAATAATCTACCTGCGAAGGGAGATGATTGATTGGTAGATTAAGCCAATGCCTCTGCACCGTGAGTTTCTCCCGGCTCTCTCTATTGGCTAACAAAGGGCCAAGTTTGACAAGTTGGTCCAACAGACACTTCACGCATTTGGGCGGTTTCTGGGAATAAAATTATTCCACAATTTGAAAAGAGAAAGGCCTTTGCTTAAATGCTGTGACGTAAATACTGCAATGCAGAGTGAGATTTGAGTCTCTGTGGATTCTATCCACTCTTTATTTATCTGTACTAGTGCAGGTTGCTATTGCAGAGGAAATCCTCCCTAAAACCTATTTATATTCAAATTCAGTTGACCTTGCAATGTGCTAGGCTACACAGAGTCGCGGCCTCTTTTAAAACTTCCCACAGACAGAGTATTATTAGTTTTAAAACGTATACCTATTTATATTGTGATGAAAGGTTGAAAACATTGAATACAAATAATAATATAAGAGTTCCTGAACTTTAATGAACCTTTTTAATAAAAACATTTTGTCAAAAGATTATTTCTAAAATAGTACCTATTAACCTTCCTGAAAACTCACCAGTTCAGCAGTTATCTATCAATTTAGTCACATTTTCATTACAATGGGTGATCTTCAGTATAATGGGTGATTTTCAGTATAATGGGTGATCTTAAGTATAATGGGTGATCTTCAGTATAATGGGTGATCTTCAGTATAACGGGTGATCTTCAGTATAATGGGTGATCTTCAGTACAATGGGTGATTTTCAGTATAATGGGTGATCTTCAGTATAATGGGTGATCTTCAGTACAATGGGTGATCTTCAGAATAATGGGTGATCTTCAGTATAATGGGTGATCTTCAGTACAATGGGTGATCTTCAGTATAATGGGTGATCTTCAGTATAATGGGTGATCTTCAGTATAATGGGTGATTTTCAGTATAATGGGTGATCTTCAGTATAATGGGTGATCTTCAGTATAATGGGTGATCTTCAGTATAATGGGTGATTTTCAGTATAATGGGTGATCTTAAGTATAATGGGTGATCTTCAGTATAATGGGTGATCTTCAGTATAACGGGTGATCTTCAGTATAATGGGTGATCTTCAGTACAATGGGTGATCTTCAGTATAATGGGCGATCTTCAGTATAATGGGTGATCTTCAGTACAATGGGTGATCTTCAGAATAATGGGTGATCTTCAGTATAATGGGTGATCTTCAGTACAATGGGTGATCTTCAGTATAATGGGTGATCTTCAGTATAATGGGTGATCTTCAGTATAATGGGTGATTTTCAGTATAATGGGTGATCTTCAGTATAATGGGTGATCTTCAGTATAATGGGTGATCTTCAGTATAATGGGTGATCTTAAGTATAATGGGTGATATTCAGTACAATGGGTGATCTTCAGTATAATGGGTGATCTTCAGTATAATGGGTGATCTTCAGTATAACGGGTGATATTCAGTATAATGGGTGATCTTCAGTACAATGGGTGATCTTCAGTATAATGGGTGATCTTCAGTATAATGGGTGATCTTCAGTATAACAGGTGATCTTCAGTATAATGGGTGATCTTCAGTACAATGGGTGATCTTCAGTATAATGGGTGATCTTCAGTATAATGGGTGATCTTCAGTACAATGGGTGATCTTCAGTATAATGGGTGATCTTCAGTATAATGGGTGATCTTCAGTACAATGGGTGATATTCAGTATAATGGGTGATCTTCAGTATAATGGGTGATCTTCAGTATAATGGGTGATTTTCAGTATAATGGGTGATCTTCAGTATAATGGGTGATCTTCAGTATAATGGGTGATCTTCAGTATAATGGGTGATCTTAAGTATAATGGGTGATCTTCAGTACAATGGGTGATCTTCAGTATAATGGGTGATCTTCAGTATAATGGGTGATCTTCAGTATAACGGGTGATCTTCAGTATAATGGGTGATCTTCAGTACAATGGGTGATCTTCAGTATAATGGGTGATCTTCAGTATAATGGGTGATCTTCAGTACAATGGGTGATCTTCAGTATAATGGGTGAGCTTCAGTATAATGGGTGATCTTCAGTATAATGTGTGATTTTCAGTATAATGGGTGATCTTCAGTACAATGGGTGATCTTCAGTATAACGGGTGATCTTCAGTATAATGGGTGATCTTCAGTACAATGGGTGATACATTACGGACGGCAATGAAAAGCCAACTGACATTTACTCCTGCGGACTGACTTGCTGCACCCTCGACAACTACTGTGATTATTATTATTTGACCATGCTGGTCATTTATGAACATTTGAACATCTTGGCCATGTTCTGTTATCATCTCCACTCAGCACAGCCAGAAGAGGACTGGCCACCCCTCATAGCCTGGTTCCTCTCTAGCCTGGTTCCTCTCTAGGTTTCTTCCTAGCTTTCAGGGAGTTCTTCCTAGCCACGGTGCTTCTACACCTGCATTGCTTGCTGTTTGGGGTTTTAGGCTGTGTTTCTGTACAGCACTTTGAGATATCAGCTGATGTACAAAGGGCTATATAAATACATTTGATTTGATTTGATTTGATTCAGTAAAATGAGTGATTTTCCGTACAATGGGTGATTTTCAATGGAGTGATCTTGAAAAATAACAAAGAAATCAAAAGGTGTGGCCTAACTATGAAATGCTTAATGACAAGCCCTTCCCAACAACGCCGAGAGAAAGAAAATAGAGAAAAGAGAAACACTAAATAATAAGAGAATTAATATTAAATTATTACCAGTACTGAGTAATGATAACTAGGCTATATTGATCTCTCTAAGGCTTTTGATACAGTTGATCATATTATACTAAGGCAGAGATTGTCGAGTGTAGGTCATTCAGAGCATGCAGTTGCATGGTTTGCTATCTATCTGTCTGATAGAACTCAGTGCACTCAATTTGATGGGCTTATGTCTGTTAAATTGTCTGTCTTTAATGGTGTGCCCCAAGGCTCTGTACTTAGTCCTCTTAGTCCTAATATAAATGATTTAGACAAAAATGTCCAAAATGCGCAGCTTCATTTTTATGCTGATGATACTGTAATTTACTTTTGTGCCTCGTCTCTTACAAAAGCATTCCAGAACTTCCAGATGTTCAGTCCCAGGGTCCTTACCTTAGTCTTACATTTTGTTGTTCCGCAAATCACACTCTTTACGGCAATATTTTTTGTCAAATGGACAACACTTTGCGTTCTTCCACACATGTGGAAAGAAATTTGTAACACAAACAAACACAGAGGAGAGTGAACGTGACACAGAGCCACGGAGACACCTAAAAGAGAGTGAACGTGACACAGAGCCACGGAGACACAGAGCCACGGAGACACAGAGCCACGGAGACACAGAACCACGGAGACACCTAAAAGAGAGTGAACGTGACACAGAGCCACGGAGACACAGAGCCACGGAGCCACAGAGCCACGGAGACACAGAGCCACGGAGACACAGAGCCACGGAGACACAGAGCCACGGAGATACCTAAAAGAGAGTGAATGTGACACAGAGCCACGGAGACACAGAGCCACGGAGACACAGAGCCACGGAGACATAGAGCCACGGAGACACACAGCCACGGAGACACAGAGCCACGGAGACATAGAGCCACGGAGACACAGAGCCACGGAGACACAGAGCCACGGAGACACAGAGCCACGGAGACACAGAGCCACGGAGACACCTAAAAGAGAGTGAACGTGACACAGAGCCACGGAGACACAGAGCCACGGAGACACAGAGCCACGGAGACACAGAGCCACGGAGACACAGAGCGACGGAGACATAGAGCCACGGAGACACAGAGCCACGGAGACACCTAAAAGAGAGTGAACGTGACACAGAGCCACGGAGACACAGAGCCACGGAGACACAGAGCCACAGAGACACAGAGCCACGGAGACACCTAAAAGAGAGGCTACTTCGGTCTCATGGACATGGTTTGGGTATGAAAAGTCTGACAAGGACCAGGAAGCTGTCCTCTGAAAAATATGCCACAGGCCGGCCTCGGCAACAGGCTCAAACACCAGTATCCTCTTTTACCACCTACGCACAAATTATGTGAAACAGTACGAAGAGAGTACCACGGATGAGACCAAAAAAAAGTACAGTTGAGTGCTCAAAACAAACCCCCAATTCAGGCGTATTTATTTTGTTTGCAACTATAGTTTAAGTGTTTTCTATTTACCTTTTTAGATTTTATACATTAATATTTTATATTTTGTTAAAATGCTTAATTGAACATTTGCACAAAGGTTCTAAATAAAAGGAGAAATAATCAAATATGAGTAAGTATTATTTTATTTGTTGAGTGTAATTCAAAATGTAATAAGAAATAGTAGTCATTTTATTTAAAATATTTATTCATTGAATTTACAGGAAATGTGCTATATCATGATATGTATCGTTATCGGGATATGAAATGACCGATATCGGGATATGAGATTTTGGTCATATCGCCCAGCCCTAGGTGTGCCTCTTGTCCAAGTGGGAGAGGACAGTGTGGAGTGCAATAGAGATTGCATCCGTTGAGGCGGTATGGAAATTGGAGTGGGTCCAGGGTGTCTGGGATGATGGTGTTGATGTGTGTCATGACCAGCCTTTCAAACTATTTCATGGCTACAGATGTGAGTGCTTACGGGGTGAAAGTCATTTAGACAGGTTACCATGGAGTTCTTGAGCACAGGGACTATGGCGGTCTGCTTAAAACATTGTATTACAGACTTGGTCAGGGAGAGGTTGAAAATGTCAGTGAAGACATTAGCCAGCTGGTCAGCACATGCTCTGAGTATGCGTCCTGGTAATTCGTCTGGCCCACAGTGGCCTTGTGAATGTTAATCGGTTTTAAAGGTTTTACTAACATCGGCAGTGGCGAGTGTGATCACATAGTCGTCCCTAACAACTGATGCTCTCATGCATGTTTCAGTGTTGCTCACCTTGAAGCGAGCATATAAGGAATTTAGCTCGTCTGATTGGCTCGTGTCACTGAGCAGCTCGCGGCTGGGTTTCCTTTTGTTAGTTTACAAGCACTGCCACACCCAATGAGCGTCAGAGCCAGTGTCCTGTATTAACGATTGATGGTTCGTCAGAGGGTGTAGCGTGATTTCTTCTAAGCATACGGATTAGTGTCCCACTCCTTCAAAGCAGCAGCTCTAGCTTTTAGTTCAGTGTGGATGTTGCCTGTAATCCATGGCTTCTGGTTAGGATATGTACGTACGGTCACTGTGGGGACAACGTAGTCTATGCACTTATTAATGAAACAGTCCTGTAGCTTAGCATCCGCTTCATCGGATCACTTCTGTATTGAGGTTCTTCCTGTTTGAGTTTTTGCTTGTAAACAGGAATCAGGAGAATCAGGAGAATAGAGTTATGGTCAGATTAGCCAAATGGAGGGCGAGGGAGAGCTTTGTATATGTCTCTTGTGCGCGGAGTAAAGGCGATCTAGAGTTATTTTCGCCTCTAGTTAAAAATGAGGTGAGAAGAATTTCAGTTTTTCTGAATTTAAATCACTGGCCATCTCTGGATGAGCATTTCTTGTTTGTTTATGGCAAATCTAAAATCTAAATCCCGTTGAGTGCGATCTTTGTGCCAGCATCGGTTTGTGGTAAAAAAAATAAACAGCTACGAAAAAATAGGGATGAAAATGTTAAATGGTAAATAGTCTACAGCTTATCAGGAGCTATTCCAACGAGCAGAACCTCGAGACTTCCTTAATATTAGAAATTGCGTACCAGCTGTTGTCAACAAAGAGACACACACCTGTACATAGCCCATCTGTAAAAAGCCCATCCAACAACCTCATCCCCATACTGCATTTATTTATTTAAAAAAATAAATAAACACACCACCCACCTTGAGCTTCCCAGAAACTGTTCAGCGAAGTTTCTTATAAACATAGGATATTACGCCGAAAGGATAGTCTCGAACGGAGCTCGTTCAGTTTGTCCTCCATTTGTTATTATGTTGCCGCAGTAGTTTGATCAGGGTGCCCACATATCGGCATCTATATCACAGTCTCTTTCTCTTCTGAGTGTCGGGGACTAGGCTCTGGTCTGGGGTGATCAGTATGTCCTGTGCAATTGACTGACATTTTTTTTCCATTGGGACAAATAAAGTCTGAAAAAGTAAAGTACATCTCAATCCCAAATCATGGATAGTAACCGCTGTTCTGATGTCTTAGAAGCTATTTAGTTAGCTGTTGTTGACTGATATACTGTAGGTAGCAGAAGTAGGTTAGCTTAGCTATTAGCAATCACAGCTAGCAGCTAGCGAGCTAGCTAACAACAAAAAACATCAAGAAGTGACAAAGCAATCGACAGAAACAAATCCCATTTGTGAAATAATCAGTCTTTATGTATTGCTGTTATAGTAAAGTGCCCTAGTAGTTCCATAATCCTTTTCAAAAATCCTTATTCCAGCCTTATATTATTTGACTTGTTTAAAGCTGCTGTACGGGTAAAACAAACCAAGCCTACTAGAAAGGACGTACAGCCATACCCCATGTGGAGTTGGTTGCTTATTTTGAAAATCCAAGTACATGAGTGTCTAGGCTGGTAAATCAGATACGCCCACACCATTCTATTGTGTCCTAACAGGCCTAGCAGGGGCACAGAGAGAGGCTGCTTTTAAAACATTCTTAAATATATAGTATTATTTTTTTTGGAGGGGGAGGGGGGTCAATTTCATTCATATTTTAATTAAGTATAGGTCATATTTCATAGAAATCTAGAACACTGGACAGCTACGTTAAATGTAGTTTTGTAATTGACCAAAACAAGCAAACAAAAAAGAAAATGGCAGTGGAAAAAGGTCAAGTTTGTGCTCTGAGCCAATGGGGGTAACCAAGGAAACCACAGGTTATTTTTCCCCCAAGGAAACATTCTATCTTAAACCGACTGGGAGTATTGCTCAGGGGCTTAGGGATTTATTCATAGCTGTTGGTATGGACTCTGCTTCACAAACGCACACGCACACGCATTCACACACACACGCACTCACACACGCACGCACACACGCATGCACGCACGCACGCACTCACACACACACACACACATCTTCAGTGCTGAACACCAAACAATAGAGACATAAGAGAACCCTATTCCCTACATAGTGTACTAGTTTAGGCCAGAGCCCTATTGAACCCTATTCCATATGTAGTGCACAACTTTAGACCAGGGGCCAAAAGGTGTAATCTGGGACACAACCAGATTTGGGAGTAAAGTGTGGAGGGTTTGGGGAATAACACATCTCCCTACTGGGATACACCTCCCCTAATGGGATATACCTTCCCTGGGATACACCTCCCCTAATGGGATATACCTTCCCTGGGATACACCTCCCCTAATGGGATATACCTCCCTACTGGGATACACCTCCCCTAATGGGATATACCTTCCCTGGGATACACCTCCCTACTGGGCTACACCTCCCCTAATGGGATACACCTCCCTACTGGGATACACCTCCCTACTGGGATACACCTCCCCTAATGGGATATACCTCCCTACTGGGATACACCTCCCCCTACTGGGATACACCTCCCCTAATGGGATATACCTTCCCTGGGATACACCTCCCTACTGGGCTACACCTCCCCTACTGGGATACACCTCTCCTACTGGGATACACCTCCCTACTGGGATACACCTCCCCTACTGGGATACACCTCCCCTACTGGGATACACCTCCCTACTGGGATACACCTCCCCCTACTGGGATACACCTCCCTACTGGGATACACCCCCCTACTGGGATACACCTCCCCTACTGGGATACACCTCCCATACTGGGATACACCCCCCTACTGGGATACGCCTCCCTACTGGGATACACCTCCCTACTGGGATACACCCCCCTACTGGGATACGCCTCCCTACTGGGATACACCTCCCCTACTTGGATACACCTCCCTACTTGGATACACCTCCCTACTTGGATACACCTCCCTACTTGGATACACCTCCCTACTTGGATACACCTCCCTACTTGGATACACCTCCCCTACTTGGATACACCTCCCCTACTTGGATACACCTCCCCTACTTGGATACACCTCCCCTACTTGGATACACCTCCCCTACTGGGATACACCTCCCTACTGGGATACACCTCCCTACTTGGATACACCTGTATACACATTGTTAGGGAATGATCAGAATTAGTTGGGTAACATAGATAAGATGTTTTATTTCCATGATATGCTTAAGAGTTATTTCTCATAAGAATGTATTTTGTTGTACTATAGTGGTGGCCATTGGCAGTTATCTGTTCTATGTCAGGACTAAGTTGCATGGGCCGCATAGAGGGGAGAGGTCAAGGGGTCATCATGTGTAAACATATATTTTCTGTGTGCCAGTGACTCCCTAATTTTCTCATCGGGAAAAGGAGGGTGACAGTGTCTGGAATCATTCTATGCTCCCTCTTTGTTGACCTATAGGGTCACTCTCCTCTCCGTGAGTTTGTCCTCTGATTGGTCGTATTTAGAATTGGTTCTATCTAAATGACAATTTGATATATATCATAGGGTGGGGGTAATGTCTTGGTACCATTTTGTACCAAGGAGGAGATAAGAGCTTTGTTTAGGAGACCAAACTGAACGATAATTTATAGCCCACTCTGTCTGACTAGGGGATATTCTCTCTGAAGTAAGGTTTTTTCTTTGTGTAAGTTCCTAAGACCTGTGTTTTGTCATGTCGTCTTGAGAGGGGGTGGATCTTTGCTATAAAGGAACCCATTTGCCATTATGTTGGGACTCTCAACTTTTCATTTAGAGATAATGAACTGTTGAAAGTCAAAATGCTATTGCAAAAGCTTAATTATTATTAAAGGTGAAGATTAAGCATAACTCTGACTCGTGTGTGATTTGCTCTCTCATCATTTGGTAATTAAGGAAATTTCCACGACATTATGTATGTGTCTGGCTTTCAGTTCTTTCTTTCAGTTCTTGCAATCTGAATTTGTAACAGTTTAAGTTACATTCCAAGTGGTGTTTTCACGTCACCTTGAAGAAAATGTTGTTCATTTGCTACCGGCCAAAAAACATCACTATGGGAAAACAATGCTGATAATGACTGAAGTCTAGTGATAAACATGAAATATTATGACTGAAGTTTTAGTGATAAACATGAAATATGATGACTGAAGTTTTAGTGATAAACATGAAATATGATGACTGAAGTTGAATGATGAACATGAAATATGTTTAATGACTACAGCTTAATGGAATGTGAATACGTTTAATTTATGACACCACAAAAAATAAAGACAATTTCCTGTGATGTGAGATATATCTGTTGTCAGATTGACAGGTCTCAAAACCAGCATTGGGCCATTATGAGAATATATCAGCAGCAGGTGGATGGGGGAGGATGAGGACGTGGGGAAGAGGAGGGGGAAGAGGAGGGCTGGATGAGGACGTGGGGAAGAGGAGGGGGAAGAGGAGGGCTGGATGAGGATGTGTGATTAAAATGAAAGGAGCACAGTCTGTCTCCCTCCACTGCCAGTTCAGACAGAGTCTGTCTCAATCCACTGCCAGTTTAGACAGAGTCTGTCTCCATCCACTGCCAGTTTAGACAGAGTCTGTCTCAATCCACTGCCAGTTTAGACAGAGTCTGTCTCCATCCACTGCCAGTTTAGACAGAGTCTGTCTCCATCCACTGCCAGTTTAGACAGTCTGTCTCCATCCACTGCCAGTTTAGACAGTCTGTCTCCCTCCACTGCCAGTTTAGACAGTCTATCTCCCTACACTGCCAGTTTAGACAGAGTCTGTCTCCATCCACTGCCAGTTTAGACAGTCTGTCTCCCTCCACTGCCAGTTTAGACAGTCTGTCTCCCTCCACTGCCAGTTTAGACAGAGTCTGTCTCCATCCACAGCCAGTTTAGACAGTCTGTCTCCATCCACTGCCAGTTTAGACAGAGTCTGTCTCCACCACTGCCAGTTTAGACCGAGTCTGTCTCCCTCCACTGCCAGTTTAGACAGAGTCTGTCTCCATCCACTGCCAGTTTAGACAGTCTGTCTCCTTCCACTGCCAGTTTAGACAGAGTCTGTCTCCATCCACTGCCAGTTTAGACAGTCTGTCTCCCTCTACTGCCAGTTTAGACCGAGTCTGTCTTCCTCCACTGCCAGTTTAGACAGTCTGTCTCCCTCCACTGCCAGTTTAGACAGAGTCTGTCTCCATCCACTGCCAGTTTAGACAGAGTCTGTCTCCCTCCACTGCCAGTTTAGACAGAGTCTGTCTCCATCCACTGCCAGTTTAGACAGTCTGTCTCCTTCCACTGCCAGTTTAGACAGAGTCTGTCTCCATCCACTGCCAGTTTAGACAGTCTGTCTCCCTCTACTGCCAGTTTAGACCGAGTCTGTCTCCACCACTGCCAGTTTAGACAGTCTGTCTCCCTCCACTGCCAGTTTAGACAGAGTCTGTCTCCATCCACTGCCAGTTTAGACAGAGTCTGTCTCCATCCACTGCCAGTTTAGACAGTCTGTCTCCCTCCACTGCCAGTTTAGACAGAGTCTGTCTCCCTCCACTGCCAGTTTAGACAGAAATCACACTCACCAAGCATGCTGCGTTGCAATGTCACACAGAGAGAGAGAGACACGTGCAAGAACGCACACACACACACACACACACACACACACACACACACACACACACACACACACACACACACACACACACACACACACAGGTGAGTAAACAAGCGTCAATCCAATCTGAAGATTGT